>NW_024081743.1:125161-194514 GCF_003009895.1 Hyaena hyaena
GATCAAGAAGATGTGGTTTATCTATACCATGGAATACTACATGGCAATGAGAAACAATGAAATCTGGCCATGTGTGGCAACATGGATGGACCTTGAGGGTGTTATGCTGAGCGAAATAAGTCAGGCAGAGAAGGACAAATACCATATGTTTGCACGTATAGGAGGATTAGGAGGAACTTAACGAAGGATCCTGTGGAGAAGAAGGGGGGATATAGTGGGGGAGAGGGAGAGAAGCAAACCATGAGAGACTCTTGAATGCTGAGAACTAACTGAGGCCTGATGGGTGTGAGGGGGAGGGAGGAGATGGGTATGGAGGGGGGCACTTGTGGGGATGAGCACTGGGTGTTATATGGAAACCAACTTGACAATAAACTATTTGTAAAAAAAAAAAAAAAAGGAATGTTCCATATGCATATGAGAGAATAGAGTGTACTTCATGTGTTTGTTAAGTTTATTTGGTCCATTGAGTTGTTTGAGTCCTTTCTTTCTTTCTTTATTTTCTGTTTGGTTACTCTATCCATGATAGAAAATAGAATACTAAAGCTCCCTATCTACTGAAGAACTGTGTCTCCCTCCAATTCTGTTCATTTTTGTTTCCTGAATTTTGAGGATCGGTTATTAGGAGGGTAGTTGTTTACAATTGTTATGTCTTCCTCATACAGCTGGCCAGCAGACCCATGAGAAGATGTTCAAAATCACTAATCATGAGGGAAATGCAAATCAAAACCACAATGAGCTATCAGAATATCCAGAATCAAACAGACAAGAAATAATGTTGCAAGAAAGAAGAGAAAAAAGAGCCCCAATGGAAGTGTCAATTAGTACAGCCATTGTGGAAAACAGTATGGAATTTTCTTAAAAAGTTAATAATAGAAATATTGTATGATTCAATAATACCACTACTGGGTATTTACCCAAATAAAATTAAAACACTAATTTGAAAACATATATACACCCCTTTGTTTATTGGAGCATAGTTTACAATTCCTAAGATAGGGAAGTAATCCAAGTGGAAGATGTGGTACATACACACACACACACACACACACACATAAAAGTTACAGCATAGGGAATATATTCAATGATGTTGTAATAGTGTTGTATGAGGACAGATGGTAGCAAAATTTTTTAAGGTTTTTTTTTAAATGTTTTATTTATTTCTAGGAGAGAGAGAGACAGCGTGAGCAGGAGAGGGTCAGAGAGAGAGGGAGTCACAGACTGAAACAGGCTCCAGGCTCTGAGCTGGCAGTCAGCACAGAGCCCGATGCGGGGCTCAAACCCACGAACCGCGAGATCATGACCTAAGCGAAAGTCGGACGCTTAACCGACTAAGCCGCCCAGGCACCCCAATTTTTTAAGTTTTTATTTAAATTTCAGTTAACATACAGTGTAATATTAGTTTCAAGTGATTCAACACTTACATACTACACCCAGTGCTATTTACAGCCAACTGTACTCCTTAATTCCCATCACCTATTTAACCCATCCCCTCACCCACTGCCCCTCTGGTAACCATCACTTTGTTGTCTATAGTTAAGTGTCTGTTTCTTTGTTTGCCCATCTCTCTCTCTCTCTTTTGCCCGTTGCTTATTTGTTTTATTTCTTAAATTCCACATATGAGTGAAATCATACAGTATTTGACTTTCTCTGAGTGACTTATTTTGCTTAGCACATTACTCTCTAGCTCCATCGAAGTCATTGCAAATGGTTAGATTTCATTCTTTTTATGGCTGAGTAATATTCCATTGTGTATGTATATCATATCTTCTTTATCCATTACTTAGACATTTGGGCTGTTTCCATAATTTGGCCATTGCAAATATTGCTGCAATAAACATCAGAATGCATATATTCCTTTCAGTTAGTATTTCTGTTTTGTTTTGTTTTACAAATAGTTTATTGTCAAGTTGGTTTCCATATAACGCCCAGTACTCATCCCCACAAGTGGCCCCCTCCATGCCCATCCTCCCTCCTCCCCACACCCATCAGTCCTCAGTTTGTTCTCAGCATTCAAGAGTCTCTCATGGTTTGCCTCTCTCCCCCTTCCCCACTATTTCCCCCTTTCTTTTCCCCCACAGTCCTCTGTTAAGTTCCTTCAGTTAGTATTTTTGTATTCTTTGGGTAAAATTCTAGTAGTGCAATTGCTGGATTGTAGGGTACTTCTATTTTTTAACTTTTTTTTTTTTCTAGGAGAGAGAGAGAGAGACAGCGTGAGCAGTGGAGGGTCAGAGAGAGAGGGAGTCACAGACTCTGAAACAGGCTCCAGGCTCTGAGCTGGCAGTCAGCACAGAGCCTGACGCGGGGCTCGAACCCACGAACCGCGACATCATGACCTAAGCGAAAGTCGGACGCTTAACCGACTAAGCCACCCAGGCGCCCCTATTTTTTTAACTTTTTGAGAAACCTCCATACTCTTTTCCACAGTGGCTGAACCAGTTTCTATTCTCACTAACATTGCACAAGGGTTCCCCTTTCTCCACATCCTCGCCAATACCTGTTATTTCCTGTGCTGTTGATTTTAGCCATTCTCACAGTTGTGAGGTGGTATCTCACTGTAGTTTTGATTTGTATTTCCCTGATGATGAGTGATGTTGAGCATCTTTACATCAGTTGTCTTCTTTGGAAAAATGTGTGTTCGTGTCTTCTGCCCATTTTTAATTGGATTATTCATTTTAGAGGTGTTCAGTTCTCCAAGTTCTTTATAGATTTTGGATAGTAACCCTTGTGCAGATATGTCATTTGCAAATATCTTCTCCCATTCTGTAGGTTGCCTTTTAGTTTTACTTATTGCTTCCTTCATTGTGCAGTGCAGAAGATTTTCATTTTTATGAAATCCCAATAGTTTATATTTGCTTTTGTTTCCCTTGCCTCAGGCAACATATCTAGAAAGAAGTTGCTACAGCTGATGTCGAAGAGGTTATTGCCTGTGTTCTCCTTTAGGATTTTTATGCTTTCATGTCTCATGTCTCACATTCAATCCTTAAATCATTTTGAATCTTAAAATTTCTATGAAACCACAAAAGACCCAAAAGAGCCAAAACAACCTGGAAAACGAAAAGCGAAGCTAGGAGGCATCACAATTCCGAACGTTAAGTTATATCGCAAAGCTGTAGTGATCAAAACAGTATGGTACTGGCACAAAAATAGACACATAGATGAATGGAACAGAATAGGAAACCCAGAAATGAACCCAAAACTATATGGTCAGTTAATCTTCTCCAAAGCAGGAAAGAATATCCAATAGAAAAAAAAAAAAGACAGTCTCTTCAACAAATTGATGGGAAAACGGGACAGCAACATGCAAAAGAATGAAACTAGACCATCTTGTTACACTTTTTTTGTTATTGGATTCCTTTGCTGTGCAAAAGCTTTTTATTATGGTATCATCCCAATAGTCTATGTTTGCTTTTGTCCTTGGTCTGAGGAAATACATCCATAAATATATTGCTAAGGATAATAACAAAAAGTTTCCTGCTTATATTTTCTATTAAAAGTTTTATATTCTTAGGTCTCATATTTAATTCTTTAATCTATTTGGGTTTATTTTTGCATGTGATATAAGAGAGTGATCCAGCTTTATTCTTTTATGGAAAAAAACATCTTTTCCTCATTGTATAGCTTTGTCTTTGTTGTCACAAAGATGTGGACTTGATTATATAGATGTGGGTTTATTTCTGGGATCTATATTCTGTTTAGTTGATCTATGTGTCTACTTTTGTGTCCGTACCATACTATTTTGAATACTACAGATTTGTAGTATATCATGAAATTTAGATTATGATACCTCCAGCTTTATTCTTCTTTCTTAAGATTGTTTTCATTATTCAAAGTCTTTTGTGGTTTCATACAAATTTTAGAATTATCTGTTCTAGTTCTGCAAAAGAAAAAAATGGTACTGGTATTTTGAAAGGAATTGCATTGAATTTGTAGATTGCTTTACATCATATGAATATTTTAACATTAGTTATTCTAAACTATGAGCATGGTGTATGTTTACATTTGTGTCACCCTCAATTTTTCACCTCCTTGGTTAAATTTATTCGTAGATATTTTATTCTGTTTGGTACAGTTGTTAATTGGACTGTTTTCTTAATTTCTCTTTATTATACTGAGTTATAATTGATATTCAGTGTTATAATAGTTTTAAGTGTATGATACAATGATTCAACACTTCTATACATTTCCCAGTGCTCATCAGGTTAAGTATACTCTTAGTCCCCTTTACCTATTTCATCCATCCTCCACCCACCTCCACTCTGGCAACCACCAGTGTGTTCTCCCTTTTTAAATGTCTGGTTTTTTCTTTGTGTCATTTTTTTTCATTGTTTGCTCATATGTTGTTTCTTAAAATCCATGAGTGAATTCATATGTTACCTGACTTATTTCACTTAGCATTATACCCTCTATGCCAATTCATGTTATTATAAATGGGTAGATTTTATTGTCTTTCATGGCTGAGTGATACTCCATTGTGTATATATATACACCATTTTAAAAAATCTGCTTATCTATTGACGGTCACTTGGATTCCTTCCATATTTTAGTTGTGGTATATAATGATTCAGTAAACATAGGAGTACATGAATCGTTTTAATTAATGATTTCATTTTGGGGGGTATAAATAGCCAGTGGGGAAATTACTGGATAATATGGTAATTTTATTTTTAATTTTTTAAAATTTTCTTTTAATGTTTTATTTATTTCTGAGAGAGAGAGAGAGAGAGACAGCATGAGCAAGGGAGGGTCAGAGAGAGAGGGAGACACAGAATCCGAAGCAGGCTCCAGGCTCTGAGCTAGCTGCCAGCACAGAGCCCGACGCAGGGCTCAAACACACTAACAGTGAGATCATGACCTGGGCCGACTGAGCCATCCTGGTGCCCCTATTTTTAATTTTTAAATTAACTTCCATAATGTTTCCACAATGGCTGCACAAGTTTACATTCCCACCAATATGCATGAGGGTTTCTTTTTCTTCATATCCTCACCAGACTTGTTTTTCTTAACTTTTTAATACTAGCCATGTGACTGGTGTGAGGTGGTATCTTACTGTGGTTTTGATTTACATTTCCCTGATCAATGTTGTGGAGCATCATTTCATGTGTCTGTTATCTCTATGTCATCTTTGGGAAAATGTTTATGTCCTCTGTCCATTTTAATGGTATTATTCAAGTCAAATTTTTTTAGTGTCATGATGCCCTTTTGTTTGTTTTTAAGTTCCAGTGTAGTTAACATACACTGTTATATTAGTTTTGGGTGTACAATATAGTGATTGAACAGTTCCATATATTACTCAGTGCTCATCAAGATAAGTGTACTCTTAATCCCTTTCACCTATTTCATCCATCCCCTCGACCCCTTCCCCTCTGGTAACCAACTGTTGTCTATAGTTAGGATGGGACTATTTTTATAATTTTAAGTTGTATAAACTTTTTATATTTTTGCATATTAACCTGTTATCAAATATGTAATTTACAAATATCTTCTCCTATCAATAGGTTGCCTTTTTGCTTTCTTGATGGTTTTCTTCACTTTTGAAAGTGAAGGGTTTTTTTACTTTTTACTTTGGTGTAGTCCCAATACTTTAATTCTGTTATTTTCTTTATATCTATAAAACATATCTAGAAAAATGTTTCTATGGCAGATGTCAAAAAATTACTGCCTGTGTTTTCTTCTTGGAATTGCATGGTTTCAGGTCTCCCATTTAGGTATTTTCTATAGAGTGTATTTATTTTTTGAGAGATGAAGAGAGACAGAAAGAGGGAGTGGCAGAGAGAAAGGGAGAGAGAGAATCCCAAATAGGCTCCACACTATCAGCACAGAGCCCAGTGCAGGGCTCAAACTCCTGAACCGTGAAATCATTTTGTGAGCCAAAATCAAGAGTAGGACATTTTAACTGACTGAGCCACCCACCCGCCCCTCACGTTTAGGTGTTTAATTCATTTTGAGTTTATTTTGTGTATGGTATAAGAAAATGGTCCAGTTTCATTCTTTTGCATGTTGCTATCCAGTTTTCCCAATATTATTTCTGGAAGAGACTGTCTTTTTTCCCTTGTGTATTCTTGCCTTCTTTGTTAGATTTTAATAGACCATACAAGCATAGATTTACTTCTGGGCTCTGTATTCTGTTCCATTGATCAATGTGTCTAATCTTCTTCCAGTACCCTACTGTTTTGACTACTACAGCTTTGTGGTATATCTTGAAATCTGGAATTGTGATACTTTCAGTTCATTGTTTTTCAAGGTTTCTTTGACTATTTGGGGTCTTTTGTGGTCCCAAACAAATTTTAGGTGTCTTTATTCTACTTCTGTGAATAATGCTGTTATTTTGAAAGGGATGTGATAAATTTGTAGATTGCTTTGAATAGTGTGGACATTAAAAAAAATATTGGTTTTCCCAATCCATGAACATCTCTCCACTTCTTTGTGTCATCTTCGATTTCTTTCATCAAAGTTTTATAGTTTTTTAAAAAAATTTTTGCAATGTTTATTTTTGAGACAGAGAGAGGCAGAGTGTGAGTGGGGGGAAGGGCAGAGAGAGAGAGGGAGACACAGAATCTGAAGCAGGCTCCAGGCTCTGAGCTGTCAGCACAGAGCCCGACGCAGGGCTTCAACAAATGAACTGTGAGATCATGACCTGAGCTGAAGTCAGACGCTTAACCGACTGAGCCACCCAGAGGCCCCAAAGTTTTATAGTTTTCAGAATTCCTGTCTTTCACCTCCTTGTTGTTAAGTTTATTCCTGGGTATTTTATTCTCTTTGGTGCAGTTGTAAATGGGATTTTTTTCTTAATTTATTTTCTGCTACATCATTATTAGGGTACAGAAATGCAACAGATTTCTATACTTTGATTTTGTGTCCTGCAACTTTACTGAATTTGTATTTAGAACTGTATCAGTTCCAGCGATTTTTTGGTGGAGTCTTTCAGGTTTTCTACAGAGTATCATGTCATCTACAAATGGTGGAAGTTTTACTTCTTCCTTACTTACTTGGATACCTTTTATTTCCTTTGGTTGTCTGATTGCTATGATTAAGACTTCCAGTACTATGTTGAATCAAAATGGTGAGGGAGGACATCCTTGTCTTGTTCCTGACCATAGGATAAAGCTCTGTTTTTCATCATTAAGTATAATGTCAGCTGTGGGTTTTTCATATATGGCCTTTATTATGTTGAGATATCTTCCCTCTAAACCAACATTGTTGAGACTGTTTATTATGAATGGATGTTGTACTTTGTCAAATGCTTTTTCTTCACCTATTGAAATGGTCATATGGTTTGTAGCCTTTCTCTTGTTAATGTGATGTATCACTTTGATTGGTTTGCAGATGTTGAGCTACCCTTGAATCCTGGGAATAAATCACACTTGATTGTGGTGAATGATTTTTTTTTATGTGTTGCTGGATTTTGTTTGCAAATATTCTGTTGAGGATTTTTTTCATCAGAAATATTGGGGTGCAGGGGCACCTGGGTGGCTCAGTTGGTTAAGTGTCCAACGGCTCAGGTCATGATCTTGCAGTTCCTGAGTTCCAGCCCCACATTGGGTTCTGTGCTGACAGCTCAGAGCCGGGAGCTTGTTTCAGATTCTGTGTCTCCCCCTCTCTCTGCCCCTCCCCTGCTCATGCTCTGTCTCTCTCTGTCTCTCAATGATAAATAAACATACAGAAAAAGAAATATTGGGGTGTAGTTTTCTTTTTTTGTAGTATCTTTATCAAGGTTTGGTATCAGGGCAATGCTGGACTCAAAGAAAGAATTTATCAGCTTTCTTTCCTCTTGTATTTTTTTTTTTTGAATAGTGTAACAATAAGTATGAATTCTTTTTTTTTTTAGGTATTCATTCTTTTAAATGTTTGGTCCTGAAATTTTGTTTATTGGGAGTTGTTCTTTACTGATCCAACTTCATTACTTGTAATTGGTCTGTTCAAATTTTGTATTTCTTCTTTATTCAGTTTTGGAAAGTTATATGTTTCTACAAATTCATCCATTTCTTCTAGGTTGTCCAATTTGTATATAATTTTGTATAATATTCTCTTATAATCTTTTTATTTCTGTCATGTCAGTTGTTATTTCTCTTATTTCTAATTTTATTTGAGTGTACTATCTTTCTGCTATGATACCATATAGATGACATTTAACCATATAACATCATCAAGGAAGAAGAGATGAATCTGTGAGATGAATGGAAAGCACCAAAGAAGACTGAACCAGCTCTTATATAAAGAAAACTATAGTGTGATATTCTTGAAGCTAAGTGAGAAAGGTATATTATAAGAAAGCAGATGTAGATGTTGTTGGGAAATGAAGTGCAATGAAGCTAGGAGCAGTTTATTGGATTTAACAATGCAGAAATCATTAGTGATACTTATAAGTGCAGATAGCATGAAATTGTGAAGTAAACACCTCTTAGTGTATGTTTAGGAGAAAAAGGAGAAAGAAAAGTTGAAGACAGGCAGTACAGAGAATTATTCCAGGCATTTTATTGCAAAAGGTAGCAGAGATATGGGATGGGAATGGACGTGCATGTCAGGTCAAAAGGAGAGAGAGAGAGAGAGAGAGAGAGAGAGAGAGAGAGAGAGAGAGAGAGTGTATGTGTGTGTGTGTTTAAGAAACAGAGGGTGTTGACATATTGTACATTGTGAATTATATAGTATAGAAGGAAAAAATCGAGAAAGTGAGAAAGAAAGCAGAACAGAGGTTTTCCTCAGTATGACTCTCAGCATATATGCAACAAAACTTAACAAAGAAATCCTGGTTTATCACTGAATGCCTATGTCAAAAACACAGAGCCTTTTATTTCGACCACCGATTATTTCATTATCAGTGGGGTATGTTGGAAAATAAATATTGGAAGCAACAACAACAACAACTCTCCCAACAAGTAGAAGTCCTGGATCAGGTGGCTTCCCTGGGAAATTCTATCAGACATTTAAGTCAGAGTTAATACCTATCCTTCTCAAGCTGTTCCAAAAAAAAAAAAAAAAAAGAAATGGAAGGAAAACTTCCAGACACAATGTATGAAGCTATCATCACCTTGACTTCCAAACCAGACAGAGACCCAGAAAAAAAAGAGAACTACAGGCCAATATCCTGGATGAGTATGGATGCAAAAATTCTCAACAAGATACTAGCAAATCTAATTCAACAGCATATAAAAAGAAGTATTCACCATGATTCTGTGGATTCATTCCAGCATTTCAGGGCTGGTTCAATATTTGCAAATCAATCAATGTGATACATCACATTAACAAAAGAAAAGAACCATATGATTCTGTCAATAGATGCACAAAAAGCATTTGACAAAATACAGCAACGTTTCTTAATAAAAACCCTCAAGAAAGTCGGGATAGAAGGAACTTATACATCATAAAAGCCATCTGTGAAAAGCCCACAGCTAATATCATCCTTAATGGGGAAAAACGGAGAGCTTTACCCCTGAGATCAGGAACACGACAGGAATGTCCACTCTTACCACTGTTGTTTAACATGGTGTTGGAAATCCTAGCATCATCAAGCTGACAACAAAAAGAAATAAAAGGCATCAGAACTGGCAAAGATGATGTCAAACTTCCACTTTTCACAGACAACATGATACTCTACATGGAATACCTGACAGACTCCACCATAAGTCTGCTAGAACTGATCAATGAATACCGTGCAGCTGCAGGGTCCAAAATCAATGTACAGAAATGGGTTACATTTTTATGCACCAATCATGAATCAAAGGAAAGAGAAATCAAGAAACTGATCACATTCACAACTGCACCAAAACCCATAAAATACCTAGGAATAAACATAACCAAAGATGTAAAAGATCTGTATGCTGAAAACTATAGAAAACTTATGAAAGAAATTGAAGAAGACACAAAGAAATGGAAAAACCTTCTATGCTCATGGATCAGAAGAATAAATATTGTTAAAATTTCAATACTACCTAAAGCAATCCACACATTCAATGCCATCACAACCAAAATTGCACTAGCATTCTTATCAAAGTTAGAACAAACAATCCTAAAATTTGTATGGAACCACAAGAGACCCTGAATAGTCAAAGTAATATTGAAGAAGAAAACCAAAACGGGAGGCATCACCATCTCAGACTTTAGCCTCTACTACAAAGCTGTAATCATCAAGACAGTATAGCACTGGCACAAAAACGGACACATAAACCAATGGAATAGAATAGAGAATCAGACTTGGATCCACAAATGTATGACCAATTAATCTTTGGCAAAGCAGGAAAGAGTATCCAATGGAAAAAGACAGTCTCTTTAATAGATGGTGCTGGGAGAACTGCACAGCAACAGGCAGAAGAATGAAACTAGACCACTTTCTTACACTGTACCCAAAAATAAACCTCAAAGTGGATGAAGGACCTGAATGTGAGACAGGAAACCATCAAAATCAAAACCCTAGAGGAGAAAGCAGGAAACAACCTCTTTGACCTCAGCTGCAGCAATTTCTTACTTGACACATCCCCAAAGGCAAAGGAATCAAAAGCAAAAGTGAACTATTGGGACCTCATCAAGATAAAAAGCTTCTACACTGCAAATGAAACAATCAACAAAACAAATAGGCAACTAACGGAATGGGAAAAGATAGTTGTAAATGACATATCGGATAAAGGGCTAATATCCAAAATCTATAAGGAACTCACCAAACTCCACACCCGAAAAACAAATAATCCAGTGAAAAAATGGGCAGAAGACATGAACAGACGCTTCTCCAAAGAGGACATCCAGATGGGCAACAGACACATGAAATGATGCTCAGCATCACTTATCATCAGGGAAATACAAATTAAAACCACACTGAGATACCACCTAATGCCAGTCAGAGTGGCTAAAATGAACACATCAAGAGACTCTAGATACTGGCGAGGATGTGGAGAAATAGGCACCCTCCTACACTGTTGGTGGGAATGTAAACTGGTGCAGCCCCTCTGGAAAACAGTGTGGAGGTTCCTCAAAAAAATAAAAATAGAACTACCCGGTGTCCCAGGAATAGCACTGCTAGGAATTTACCCAAGGGATACAGGAGTGCTGATGCATAGGGGCACATGTACCCCAATGTTTATAGCAGCACTTTCAATAATAGCCACATCATGGAAAGAGCCTAAGTGTCCATCAACTGACGAATAGATCAAGAAGATGTGGTTTATATATACAATGGAATACTACTTAGCAATGAGAATGAAATCTGGTCATTTGTATCTACGTGGATGGTGCTGGAGGGTATTATGCTAATTGAATTAAGTCAGGCAGAGGACAGATACTGTATATTTTCACTCATATGTGGATCTTGAAAAACTTAACAGAAGATCATGGGAGAGGGGAAGGGGGAAAAAAGTTACAGAGAGGGAGGAAGGCAAACCATAAGAGACTCTTAAACACTGAGAACAAACTGAGGGTTGACGGGGGTTGGGGAGAGGGGAAAGTGGGTGATGGGCATTGAGGAGGACACTTGTTGGGATGAGCATTGGGTGTTGTATGGAAACAAATTTGGCAATAGATTATATTTAAAAATACTCATCGTCCATTTAGCCCATCCCTCCACCCATTCCCCTCCAGCAGCCCTCACTGCTCTCTAGAGTTAATAGTCTCTTATGTTTTTTCTCCTCTTTTTTCCTTCCTTCCATATGTTCATCTGTTTTGTTTCTTAAATTCCCATATGAGTGAAATCATATAGTATTTGTCTTCTCTGACTTACTTCACTTAGCATAATACACACTAGCTCCATCCATGTCACTGCAAATGGCAAGATTTCAATTTTTTATGCCTGAGTAATATTCCAGTGTGTGTGTGTGCGCGCGCACCACAACTTTTTTTTTTTTTTTTGGTGCCACAACTTCTTTGTCCATTCATCAGTCAATGGACATTTGGGCTCTTTCCATAATTTGGCTATTGTTGATAATTCTGCTATAAACATCAGGGTGCATGTGTCCCTTTGAATCAGTATTTTTGTATCCTTTCAGTAAATACCTACTAGTGCAATTGGTGGGTCATAGGGTAGTTCCATTTTTAATTTTTAGAGGAAACTCCATGCCGTTCTCCACAGTGGCTGCATCAGTTTGGATTCCCACCAACAGTGTAAGAGAGTTTCACTTTCTTCACATCCTCGCCAATACCTGCTTGTCTTGTGTCATTAATTTTAGCCATTATGACAGGTGTGAGATGATATCTCATTGTAGTTTTGATTTGTATTTCTCTATGATGAATGATGTTGAGCATCATTTCATGTGTCTGTTAGCCATTTGGATGTCTTCTTTGGACCATTAGTGTACTCTTTCCACTTTACCTACTTCCCCCATTCCCCAACCCATGGGCCCCCCTCTGTTAACCATCTGTTTATTCTCTATAGTTAAGAGTCTGGTTTTGTTTGGTTTTATTTATTTATTTTGGTTTGTCTCTCTTTGTTTTCCCTTTGTTCATTTGTTTTGTTTCTTAAATTCCACATATGAGTGAAATCAAATGGTATTTGTCTCCCTCTGATGTTTATTTCACTTAGCATTAAGCTCTCTAGAAGCATCCATGTTGTTGCAAATGGCAGGATTTCATTCTTTTTTTATAGCTGAATAATATTATACATAATAATAAAGTGTATTATATTAATGCCATATACATGCATACATACAAATATATGCCACATCTTTATCCATTCATCAGCTGATGGGTACTGGGGTTGCTTCCATAATCTAGCTACTATAAATTGTGCTGCAATAAACATAGGGGTGCATATATCCCCTTTGACTTAGTGTTTTCATATCCTTTGTGTGAGTATCCAGAAATCAGTTACTGGATTATATGGTAATACTATTTTTAACTTATTGAAGAGACTCCATACTGCTTTCTATACTGGCACACCAGTTTGCTTTCCCATCACAGTGGGATTCATTTTGAGTTTACTTTTGTATATGCTGTATGAAAGTAGTCCAGTTTCATTCTTTTGTGTGTTGCTGTCCAGTTTTCCCAGAACCATTTGTTGAAAGGGCTGTCATTTTCCCATTGCATATTCTTGCCTCCTTTGTTTAAGATAAATTAACCATATAATCACTGGTTTACTCCTGGGATTTCTATTCCATTGATCTATGGGTTTATTTTGTGCCAGTACCATATTCTTTTGATTATTACAGCTTTATTATAAAAGTTGAAATCTGCAATTATTATACTTCCAGTTATGTTTTTCTTTTTCAAGATTGCTTTAGTTATCTGGAGTACTTGTGATTCCATACAAATTTTAGAATTGTTTCTTCTAGTTCTGTGAAAAATGCTGTTGGTATTTTGATGGGGATTTCATTAAGTGTGTAGATTGCTTTGGGTAGTATAGACATTTTAACAATATTTGTTCTTACAATCCAGGAGCATGGAATATCTTTCCATTTCTTGGTGTCATCTTCAATTTCTTTTTTCAATATTTTAGAGTTTCCAGATACAGGTTTTTCACCTCTGTGGTTAAGTTTATTCCTAGTTATTTATTCTTTTTGGTGCAGTTATAAAAGGCATAGTTTTCTTAATTTCTCTGTTGATTCGTTATTAATGTATAGAAATACAATGATTTTCTGCATATTGATTTTGTACCCTGTGACTTTACTGAATTTATCTATCAATTTTAGTAGTTTTTAGGTAGAGTCTTTAGGATTTTTCTAAATACAGTATCATATCATCTGCAGATAGTGGCAGTTTTCTTTCTTTCTTACCAACTTAGATGTCTTTTATTTCTTTTTCTTGCCTGTTTGCTGTGGCTAAGAATTCCAGCACAACGTTAAGTAGAAGCAGTGAGAGGGATGTTCTCTATCTTGTTCCTGACCTTAGAATGTTCTTAGTTTTTCACCACTGATAATAATGCTATCTGTGGATTTTTCATATATGGCCTTTATTATGTCAAGGTATGTTTCCTCTAAATCTACTTTATTGTGGATTTTTTAAAACCATGAATGGATGTTGTATTTGTCAAATGCTTTTCTACATTTATGGAAATGATCATATGGTTTGTATTCTTTCGTTCATTGATGTGATGTATCACATTGATTGATTTGTGAATATTGAACTACACATGCATCCTGAAAATAAATCCCACTTGATTATGGTTAAAAATATTTTAAATGTATTATTGGATTCAGTTTCCTAATATTATGTTGATTTGTGCATGTGTGTTCATCAATGATATTGGTCCAGAGTTCTTTTTCTGTGGTGTCTTTATCTGGTTTTGGTATCAGGGTAATGCTGGCCTCATAGAATGAATTTCCAAGTTTTCCTTTTTCTAATTTTTGGAAAAGTTTGAGAATAGGTATTAACTCTTCTTAAATGTTTTTTAGAATTCACCCGTGAAGCTGTTTGATCCTAGACTTTTTTTGTTGGGATTTTTTTTTTTTAATTACTAATTCAATTTCATTGCCGGTAATCTGACTCTTCAAATTTTCTCCATCCTGCTTCAGTTTTGGTATGTTATGTTTCTAGTAAATTATCCATTTCTTCCAGGTTGTCTAATTTTTTGGCATATATCTTTTTCATAATATTCTCTTGTAATCTTTTGTTTTTCTGTAGTGTCAGTTATTTCTCCTCATCATTTCTGATTTTCTTTATTCAAATCCTCTTTCTTTTTTTTTTATGAATATTGCTAAATGTTTATCAGTTTTGTTGGTCTTTTTAAAGAACCAGGTTCTGGTTTCATTGATCTCTTGTTTTAGTTTTTTAGTTTCTGTATCATTTATCTCTACTCTAATCTTTATTATTTCTTTCCTTCTGCTGGTTGGGGCTTTGTTATTTTTCTGTCTCCTTTAAGTGTAATATTAGGATGTTTATTTGAGATTTTTCATGCTTCTTGAAGCAGATTTGTATTTCTATGAATTTCCTTCTTAGAACAGCTTTTGCTGCATCCCAAAGATTTTGGAAATTTTTGTTTTCATTTTCATGTCTCCGTGTTTCTTTTTTCTTCTTTGATTTTTCTGGTTGACCCATTCATTGTTTAGTGGTATTCTGAATTTCTTTAGACTTGTTTTGTGGGCTAATATATGATATATTCTGGACAACGGTCTGCATGCACTTGTAAAGAATGTGTATTCTGCTGCTTTAGGATGGAATGTTCTAAATATATCGGTTACATCCATCTGGTCCAGTGTGTCATTCAAAGCCACTGTTCCCTTGCTGATTTTCTGTTTAGATTATCTGTTCATTGATGTAAGTTGGGTGTTAAAGCCCCCAACTATTATTGTATTGCTATTAAATAGTTCCTTTATGTTTGTTATTATCTGTTTTTACGTATTTGGGTGCTGCCATGTTGTGTGCACAAATATTTACAATTGATATATCTTCTCCTTGGAACTTTCCTTTGTTATATAGTTTCCTTCTTTATCTCTTGATACAAACTCCTGTTTTAAAATAGGATTTTAAACTTTTGTTTTAAAATATAGTTTGTTGTAAAGTATATTTTGTCTCATATGAGTATCGCTATGTGGTTTTCTTTTCACGCCCATTTGCATTATAAATGTTTCTGCATCCATTCACTTTCAATCTGCATGTGTCTTTAGGTCAGAACTTAGTCTCTTTTAGACAGTACATGAATTAGTCTTTTTTTTTTTTTTTTATCCAGTCGGTCACCCTATGTCTTTTATTGGAACATTTAGACCTTTCACATTCAAAGTAATTATTGATAGGTATGTTATTTATTGCCATTTGATTTGTTTTTGGTTGTTTTTGTAGTTCTTCTCTGTTCCTTTCTTCCCTGGCTCTCCTCTTTCATCATAGGTTGGCTTTGCTTAGTAATATACTCGTAGTCCTTTCTCTTTATGTTTTGTATCTCGATAACTGGTTTTTGATTTGTGATTATCATTACTATGGTTTGTATATAACATCTTCAGCATAAAACAGTCTATATTAAGTTGATGTTCACTTAAGTTTGAACCCATTCTTTATTCTTCTCCTCCCTATGTTTTAAGTATATGGTGTCATATTTCACACCCTTTTATTTTATGAGTTTCTTGATTTGTTAAAGATATACTTAATTTTACTGCTTTTGTGCTTCCTACTTTTCTTATGGTTTTTCTTTTCCACTCTAAGATTACCCTTTACCATTTCTTGTATGGTTGTTTTACTAGTCATGAACTCCTTAGCTTTTATTTATCTGAGAAACTCTATCTCTCTCCTCTATTCTGAATGATAGCCTTGCTGGATAGAGTACTTCTTAGCTGCAGATTTGTTCTTTTCAGTACTTTGAATACTATCTCATGCTATTGTCTTCTGGCCTGCAAAGTGTCTGCTGAAAAATTCCTCAAGACACTTCTGTGGTTTCCCTTATGTTTTCTTTTCTATTGCTACTTTTATTTTTTTTTAATATTTTTAATGTTTATTTATTTCTGAGAGAGAGAGAGAGAGAGAGCAGGGGAGGGTCAAAGAGGGAGATACAGAATCTGAAACAGACTCCAGGCTCTGAGCTAGCTGTCAGCACCGAGCCCGACCCGGGACTCAAACCCACGAACCACGAGATAATGACCTAAGCCGAAGTCAGACGCTTAACCAACTGAGCCACGCAGGTGCCCCTCTATTGCTACTTTTTAAATTTCTCTCTTTATCACTACTTTTAAATTTATAATTATTATGTGTCTTGTTGTTGACCTCCTTGGGTTGATTTTGTTGGGGGTTCTCTATGCCTCCCAGATTTGGTGGTGTTTCCTACAACAGATTAGGGATGTTGTAGCTATCATTTCTTCAAACAACCTTTCTGCCCTCCTTTATCTTTCTTCTCCCTCTGGCATCCCTATGATACAAAAATTATTATGCATGATGTTCTTGAATTCCCTTAACCTATTCTCATTTTTCTATTATTCTTTTTGCTTTTTCAGCGCTGTTGGTTTCCATTACTTTGTCTTCCATGATACTGATGCATTCTTCTGCTTTCTCTAGTCAAATATTTATTTTCTTTAGTGTATTTTTAATTTCAGTTACTGAGTTTTTCATCTGATTATTTTTTAGCATTTTCTATCCCTTTATTGAAATTTTCACTGAGATTTTCCACTATTTTCTCAAGTTCATTGAGCACTTTTGTGACTATTTATTTTGAACTCTCTATCAAGCATATTGCTTATCTTCATTTCATTTAACTCTTTTCTGTGACTTTGTCTTATTCTTCATTTGAGACATATACCTCAGTCTCATTTTTTCTTATCTCTCTTTATCTGTAAATATTAGGAAAGTGAGCTACATCTCCTGATCCTGTAAGTAGTGGCCTTATGAAGAAGAGGTCCTGTAGTGCCCTGTAGTGCAATGCCCCATGTTCACTAGAACTAGGCCTTCATGTATGTGTATTATGTGAGTTTTGTGCACCCTATTATTGTGATTGAGGCACGTTTGGTTTCGGTACGGTCAGTTGCCATGACTCTTTGGCCTACTGTGGGAAGTTTTTTTTTTTAAATGTTTATATAATTTTTGAGAGAGGGACAGAGTGCAGAGTGTGAGCAGGGTAGGGAGCAAGAGAGGGAGAGACACAGAATCCAAAACAGCTCCAGGCTCTGAGCTGTCAGCACAGAGCCTGATGCAAGGCTCAAACCCACGAACTGTGAGATCATGACCTGAGCTGAAGATGGAGGCTTAACCAACAGAGCCACCCAGACAACCTGGGAGGTTTTGATACCTGTGCTGTTAAGAGCATAGTTGGGTGTCATCTTGGTATTTTTTTTTCAAAGCTTACAATGTTTTAACTTAAAAGAGTACATGTATAAACATTTCCAACATACGTAAAGGAGATTTGGAATATCTTAATACCATGTCTACATACAGGCTAATTAATTTGAAATCTCAATAAGTTAATGATTTTTCTAAACATATAAAAGATAAAACTGACTCTAGAAAGATAAAATATGAATAAATCAAAAACTATAAAAACTGTTGAAAAATTAAAAAATTATATCCAAATAAAAATTTGGGATAAAATAACAGTGATATATTTCTAGCCTTCAAAAAACAGATAATTGCACCTTATATGATCTGTGCATGCATTTTAAAATTCCTTTGGGTTGCCAGGACATCTAAAATCTAATTCAGATCACAGAAATTTATTATATTAATATATATGAGGAAGCTAAAAAAATTGAATGCTAAAAAATCAAACCTCATAAAGGAATAAAAACTAGTAATCAGCATAAAATTCAGCTCTATTGGTCAATTTACCTTGACCTATCCATGGTAAATGTTGATTATTACCTAATCTAGAACCTCTTATTTACACCAGCCAATTATGGTTTTTTTAAAAATCTTTTTTAAATGGCGTCAGGAGTAGACTTTAGTGATTCATCACTTACATATAATACCAAGTGCTGATCCCAACATGTACCCTCCTTAGTGCCCATCACCCATTTAGCCCATCCTCCACCCAATACCCCTCCAGCAACCCTCAGTTTCTTCTCTGTACTTAAGAGTCTCTTATGGCTTGCCTCCCTATTTTTACCTGATTTTTCCTTCCCTTCCTGTGTTCATCTGTTTTGTTTCCTTAATTCCACATATGAATGAAATCACATATTTATCTTTCTCTGATTGACTAATTTCACTTAACATAATACACTCTAGTTCCATCTATGTTGTTGCAAATGGCAAGACTTCATTCTTCTTGATCCAAGTAATATTTAATTGTGTATTATGCCTCATCTCCTTTGTCAGTCAACGGACATCTGGGCTCTTTCCATAATTTGGCTATTATTAATAGTTCTGCTATAAACACTGCAGTGCATGTGCCCCTTAGAATCAGCATTTTTGTATCCTTTGGATAAATACCTAGTAGTGCAATTGCTGGGTCAGAGGGTAGCTCTAATTTTAATTTTTTGAGGAACCTCCACACTGTTTTCCAAAGTGGCTGCAGCAGTTTGCATTCCTACCAGCACTGCAAAAGTGTTTCCTTTTCTCTGCATCCTCACCAACATCTCATGTTTCCTGAGTTGTTAATTTTAGCAGATTCTGACAGGTGTGAGGCAGTATCTCACTGTCGTTTTGATTTGTATTTCCCTGATGATCAGTGATGTTGAGCATTTTTTCATGTCTGTTAGCCATCTGGATGTCTTCTTTGGAGAAGTGTCTATTCATGTCTTTTGCCCATTTCTTCACTGAATTATTCAATTTTATTTGGTGTTGAGTTTGATAAGTTCTTTTGGATACTAACCCTTTATCTGATATGTCATTTGCAAATACTTCTCCCATTCTGTCTTTGTCTTTTAGTTTGGTTGTTTCTTTCACTCTGCAGAAGCTTTTTATCTTGACAAGGTCCCAATAGTTCATTTTTGCCTTGTTGATGCCCTTGCCTTTGGAGACATGTCTAGTAAGAAGTTACTGCAGCTGAAGTAAAAGAGGTTGTTGCCTGTTTTCTCCTCTAAGATTTTTATGGTTTCCTGTCCTACATTTAGGTCTTTTATCCATTTTGAGTTTATTTTTGTGTATGGTGTAAGGAAGTGGTCCAGTTTCATTTTTCTACATATTGTTGTCCAGTTTCTCCAACATCATTTGCTGAAGAGACTGTTTTTTTTGTTTGTTTGTTTGTTTGTTTTTGTTGTTTTTCTGTCGGATACTCTTTCCTGCTTTGGCAAAGATTAGGTAGCCATATGTTTGTGGGTCCATTTCTGGGTTCTTTATTCCATTCCATTGATCTATGTGTCTGTTGTTGTGCCAGTACTATACTGTCTTGATGATTACAGCTTTGTGATACAGACTGAAGTGTAGAATTCTGAATGTCTCCAGCTTTGGTTTTATTTTCCAACATTTCTTTGGCTATACAAGGTATTTTCGGGTTCTGTACAAATTTTAGGATTGTTTGTTCTAGCTTTATGAAGAATGCTGGTGTTATTTCGATAGTGATTGCACTGAATTGTAGATTGCTTTAGGTAATATCAACATTTTAACAATTTTGTTCTTCCAATCCATAAACATAGGATGCTTTTCCATTCCTTTGTGCCTTCTTCAAATTGTTTCACAAATTTTCTATAGTTTCCAGTATATAGATATTTTACCTCTTTCATTAGGCTGATTCCTAGGTATTTTATGTTTTTTGGTGCAACTGTAATTGCTATCGATTCCTTGATTTCTCTTTCTGCTGCTTGATTATAGGAGTATAGAAATGTAACCATGCACGGCAAAGTAAACAACCAGCAAAACTAATAGGCAACCAACGGAATGGGAAAAGATAGTTGCAAACGACATATCAGATAAAGGGTTGATATCCAGAATCTATAAGGAACTCACCAAACTCCACACCCAAAAAACAAACAACCCAGTAAAGAAATGGGCAGAAGATATGAACAGACACTTCTCCAAAGAGGACATCCAGATGGCCAACAAACACATGAAACGATGCTCAGCATCCCACCTCATCAAGGAAATACACATCAAAACGACACTGAGATACCACCTCACACCAGTCAGAATGGCTAAAATGAGCAAATCAGAGAACACGAGATGCTGGCGAGGATGTGGAGAAACGGGCACCCTCCTACACTCCTGGTGGGAATGTAAACTGGGGCAGCCCCTCTGGAAAACAGTGTGGAGGTTCCTCAAAAAATTAACAATAGAACTCCCCTATGACCCAGCAATAGCACTGCTAGGAATTTACCCAAGGGATGTAGAAATGCTGAGGCATAGGAGCACACGGAGCCCAATGTTCATAGCAGCACTCTCAACAATAGCCAAAACATGGAAAGAGCCTAAGTGTCCATCAACAGATGAATGGATCAAGAAGATGTGGTTTATCTATACCATGGAATACTACATGGCAATGAGAAACAGTGAAATCTGGCCATGTGTAGCAACATGGATGGACCTTGAAGGTGTTATGCTGAGTGAAATAAGTGAGGCAGAGAAGGACAAATATCATATTTTGCACGTATAGGAGGATTAGGAGGAACTTAACAGAGGACCAAAGGGGAGAAGAAGGGGGGAAATGGTGGAGGAAAGGGAGAGAGGCAAACCATGAGAGACTCTTGAATGCTGACAAAAACTGAGAACTGATGGATGTAGGGGGGAGGGGGGATGGGCATGGAGAAGGGCACTCGTGGGGATGAGCACTGGGTGTTATGTGGAAACTAATTTGACAATAAACTATTAAAAAAAAAAAGAAATGTAACCAATTCCTGCACATTGGTTTTATATCTTGTGACTTTGCTGAATTCAGTTCTAGCAGGTTGTGTGTGTGTTTGTGTGTGTGTGTGTTGTCTTTCAAGCTTTCCAGTCCTATCATCTGTGAATAGGGTATGTTTGACTTTTTCTTTTAGGATTTGGATGTCTTTTATTTCTTCTTGCTGTCTGATTGCTGAGACTAAGACTTCCAATACTATGTTGAATAACAGTGGTAGGAGTGGATATCCCTGTCATGTACCTGACCTTAGGGGGAAAGCACTAAGTTCTTCCCCATTGAGGATGATATTAGCTGTGGGTCTTTCCTATACGGTCTTTATGATCTTCAGGTATAGTCTTTCTGTCCCTACTTACTTGAGGTTTTTTATCAAGAAAGGATGATGTATTTTGTCAAATGCTTTTTCTGTATCTATTAAGAGGATCATGTGGTTCTTATCCTTTCTTTTATTAATGTGTTCTATCACCATGATTAGTTTTTGGATACTGAACTAGCCCTGTAGCCCAGGAATAAATCACACTTGACATTAGTGAATAATTCTTTTAATGTATTGTCAGATTCAGTTTGCTAGTACCTTGTTGAGAATTTTTGCATTAATGTGCATCAGGGAAATTGGTCTGTAGTTCTCCTTTTTAGTGAGGTCATTGCCTGGTTATGGAATGAAGGTAATGCTGGCCTCATAGAATGAGTTTAGAAGTTTTCCTTCCATTTCTATATTTTGGAACAGCTACAAAAGAATATGTATTAACTTTTCTTTAAATGTTTGTTAGAATTTCCCTGGAAAGCCATCTGGGACCGGACCTTTGATTTTTGGGAGATTTCTGATTACTGATTCAATTTCTTTATTGGTTTTTGGTCTTTTCAAATCTATTTCTTCCTGTTTCTGTTTTGGTAGTTTATATGTTTCTAGGAATTTTTCCCTTCTTTCAGATTGCCCACTTGATTAGCATATAATTGCTCATAATATTCTATTATTGTTTGTATTTCTGTGGTGTCTGTTGTGACTCTCCTCTTTAATTCCTGATTTTATTTATGTGGTTCTATTCCTTTTCCTTTTTGATAAATTTGGCCAGGGGGTTATCAATTTTGTTTTCTTTCAAAGAACCATCTCCTGTTTCTATTGATATCTTCTACTATTTTCTTATATCACTGATTTCTGTTCTAATCTTATTTCCTTTCTGTTGACTTGGGCTTTATTCTTCTTTTTCCAGCTCCTTTAGGTATAAGGTTAGGTTGTGTATTTGAGACCTTTCTTCCTTCTTTAGGAAGGCCTAGATTGCTATATACTTCCCTCTTATGACCACCTTTGCTGCATCCCAGAAGTTTGGGGCTGTCATGTTTTCATTTTCATTGGCTTTCATGTAATTTTTAATTTCTTGGTTATCTCATTAATTCTTTAGTAGGATTTTTTGGTTTAGTTTTTTAAATATCTTCTTTTTACTTTTGAGAGAGAGAATATAAGCAGAGGAGGGACAGAGAGGGGAACAGAAGATCCAATGCAGTCTGTGCACTGAGAGCATGGGGCTTGAACTCACATACTTCAAGATCATGACCTGAGCTGAAGTCAGACACTCAACTGACTGATCCATCCAGGTGCCCCAGTAGGATATCCTTCAATCTCCAAGTACTTGTGGTCTTTCCAAAAATTGTTTTGCAGTTGATTTCAAGTTTCATAGCATTGTGGTCTAAAAATATGAATGGTATGATCTTTGACCATTTTGTACTTGTTGAAAACTGATTTGTGACCCAGTATATGATCTATTCTGGAGAATGCTCCATGTGCACTTGAGTAAAATGTGTATTCTGCTGCTTTGGGATGATATGTTCTATATATAACTGTTAAGTCCATTGGGTCCAGTGTGTCATTCAAAGCCATTGTATCCTTGTTGATTTTCAGCTTAGATGATCTGTCCATTGCTGTACATGGGGTATTAAAATCTTCTACTATTTTGACATTATTATCACCGAGTTTCTTTACGTTTGTGATTGATTTGTATTTTCAGGTGTCTTCACATTGGGGACATAAATATTTACCATTATATCTTCTTGGTGGATAGACCCCTTAATTATGATATAGTGCCCCTTTTCATCTCTTGTTAGTTTTTACTTAAAATCTAATTTGATATAAGTATGGCTACTCTGGCTTTCTTTTGATATCCATTAGCATGATAGGTGGTTTTCCGTCCCCTCACTTTCAATCTGCAGGCATCTTTTTTTTTTAATTTTTTAAAAAAATGTTTTATTTATTTTTGAGAGAGACAGCGTGAGCAGGGGAGGGTCAGAGAGAGAGGGAGACACAGAATCCGAAACAGGCTCCAGGCTCCGAGCTGTCAGCACAGAGCCCAACGCAGGGCTCCAACCCACGAACCATGAGATCATGACCTGAGCTGATGTCGGACGCTTAACCGACTGAGCCACCCAGGCACCCCTCAATCTGCAGGTATCTTTAGGTCTAAAATGAGTCTCTTGTAGGCAGCATATAGATGGGTCTTGTTTTTTTATGCATTCTGAATACCCTGTCTTTTGATTGGGACATATAGTCAATTTACATTTAGAGCGATTATTTAAAGATATAAATTTAATGCCATTGTGTTGCCTGTAGGGTTGGTGTTTCTCTGGTCCTTTCTAGTCTTTGTTACTTTTGGTTTGTTTTGTTTTTACTCTGAAGAGTCCCCTTAAAATTTCTTGTAGAGCTGGCTAAGTGGTTGCAAATTCCTTTAGTTTTTGTCAGGGAAACTCTTTATCTCTCCTTTTCTACTGAATGACAGATTTGCTGGATAAAGAATTTTGGTTGCATATTTTCTGATTCAGCACATTGAATACATCCTGCCACTCCTTTCTGGTCTGCCAAGTTTCTTTAGACAGATCTGCTGTGAAAATGATCTGTCTTCCTTTGTAACATTAAGGACCTTTTTCCCCTGCTGCTTTCATAATTCTTTCCTTGTCTGTGTATTTTATGAATTTGACTATGGTATACCTCGGTGAGGCTTGGTTTTTGTTGAATCTGATGGGAGATTATTGTGCTTTTTGGATTTCGATGTCTGTATCCTTCCCAGATTAGGGAAATTTTTCAGCTATAATTTGCTTACATAAACCTTCTGCCCCCTTTTCTCTCTTGTCATCTTCTAGGACAATGATTTAAATGTTATTTCTTTTAATAAGTCACTGAGACCTGTAAGTCTTACATAATGATCTTTTGCTTTTGCTTCCCTCTTATTTGTTTCCTTCTTCTCCATAATTTTATCTTCTATATCACTGACTCACTGCTCTACTTTGCCCATCCTTGCCATCATGGCATTCATTCGAGACTGCATCTTAGCTATAGCATTTTCAATTTTGGCCTGACTATATTTTACTTCTTTTATCTCTGCAGAAAGGGATTCTCTGGTGTCTTCTATGCTTTTTTTCAACCCCAGCTAGTATTCTTATCACCACGGTTCTAAATTATACTTCAGACATCTTACTTATATTTGTGTTGATTAAATCACTGCCCATCATTTCTTCATGTTCTGTCTTTTGGGGTGAATTCCTGTCTTGTCATTTTGGAGGAAAAAAATTAATAAAATAAAAATGAAAATTAAAAACAAAACAAAAATAAAATAAAATAAGCTAGATCCTAGGTGTATTTTGGTGTTCTTGTTCAAAGAAGCTTGATAGAGGAGCACCTGAGTGGCTCAGTCAGTTAAGCTTCCAATTTCGACTCAGGTCATGATCTCACAGCTCATGGGTTTCAGCCTGGTACCACACGCTGTGCTGACAGCTCAGAGCCTGGAGCCTGGAGCCTGCTTCAGATTCTCTGTCTCTCTCTCTCTCTCTCTGTGTCCTCTTCTAACACTCTGTCTCTTCTTCAAAAATAAACATTAAAAATTTTCAAAATCATCTTTTATAAAAAGCAAGAAGCTTGATAGAATAGAGGAAAAGGAAAAAGGAAAAAAAGTTAAGAAAAAATTAAAAGAATAAAAGAATAAAATAAAGAAAATAAAAATAGAGTAAAAAGTTAAAAAATAAAAAAGAATTTGCTGTTTCTGTATCCAAGAAAAAGAAAGAAAAAAATTAAAGAAAAAGGGAAAACAATTTAGGCAAAAATAGAAGCAAAGAAAACAAACAAATGAACCAGCAAACAAAATGAGACCCAAATGAGGTTACATTCAGTATTCCCTAGAACTGAAACTTTGGAGCACATTATAATCTGTAGACTAGGTGGAGGGATTTGTGTACATCTTCTGGGGATGTGCCTGGAGGGTACAGTTGGACGAGGCTTGGTGTTAACAGTTCCATTTTCCACTTGGTGGTGCTGATTAGCTTACTGGGGTGGATTTCTGTGTGTGCCCGCATATGTGTGCATGTGTGTGCTCAAAGTGAAAATGGCTTCACCCAGCTCCCTGATATCTGGCCCAGGAATTCTGCACTCTCACCATCCTGTGATCGAACACCCCTCCTTTGTCTCAGGCCTCTGTTGGCTCCCTCTTCTACAATGTCCATGTCCAAGCTGTCCGCCTGCCACGTGGCACCTCCCTCCAGAGTTTTATCTCAGACTGGACTGTATTTCAAAACCCTACACTTCAGAGACTCCTGCGGCCTGGATCTATGGTGATTCTCAAGGGCAGAGTCTCAACGAGCAATGGCCAGGTGCCAGCTTGTCTTAGAAAATGTTTGCACGACCATGCTGTGGCAGAGGTTCAGAGTTTATGGCAAATCACAACACAGCCAGTGCCAGGATTTGCCACACTCTGGTATCTTTGTCCCAATACTAGCAAACATGGCCATTCTCCAGGGTCCACTGGGACCTTTGCCCATGAGAAGGCCATATGGCCTCTACTAAATGAACTCCAAACAGGGGAGCCACTTCTCCCCATGTGGCACGTAGACCACGCAGACCATGCCTCCTGCTCCTAAGATTCGCTCTACTTCCTCACCAGAGCACTGCCAGACACTGAGCTCTGTACCTTCAGACTCTGTGCTCCACTGTTTATAGAATCTTGTTGGTACCAAAACCCTCTTCTTTCTCCCCATCAATGGTTTTGGAGATCAGATTTCTTGTCCAGTCCCCTGCAAATGTTTTCACTCTTCCTTTCTTTCTCTCCAGCTACTTTCATGGGGGGGAAGGGGGGAGGGAGGGTTTTTCTTGTATGATACTGAAACACTACATTCTCCCCTTCTCTCTTTCTCTGTTCTTTCTCCTAGAAAACAGCTCCCCACCCTCCACAGCTCCATGGCTCAGAGGTTTTTCTCTCCCCCAATTCCCCTCTCCACACCACGTACCTGCCAAGTTCTGTGGCTAAAATTATAAGGACTGTTGCTTTAATCCTGAGATCAATTTACTAGGTATTCAAAATTGTTTAATGCTGATCTAGCTGCATTTCAGGGACAAGTTCAGGGACTCAATAGTACTCTGCCATCCTTTTTTGTTTGTTTAATGTTTAATTGTTGTTGTTGTTGTTTCTTTTTGAGAGAGAGAAGGTGCAAGTGAGCAAGAGGCAGAGAGAGGAGAGAGAAACAGGGCTCACCTGAAGCAAGGCTCTAACTCACAAACTGAGATCATGACCTGAGCCAAAGCCTGATGCTTAACCAACTGAGCCACCCAGGCACACCACTACTCTGCCATCTTAACCAAAAACCTCACCTTTGTATTTTAGTTGAATTTAACCAGATACTTCCCTCAGCCCACTGCCAATGTTGTGGCTGCACTGAACTGCAGAGCAGTCTCCCTGTGATGTCTCTGAAAGGCTAATTGGTGAGTGGGGCCTACAGTATCAGATGTCTGCCTGCAGTCTACCTGTTGGGTTTATAGTGACCCTGAACTATACGGCTTTTTCCTTGTACTGCCTTTTGTGAGGTTTTTGTTTGTGGGCAAGGCCAGCAGTCTGATCATATGTCCCACTACTGGGACTGTAGTTGAGCTGGTGTGTAATTATCTTCCACTCTCAACAGGGCAAGATTCACTTTGGAGTGGTACTGCTCACTATCTGGGCTGCCTGTAGAATAAGATAGGTCAGGTGCCACTTTGGAGGGATTCCTGCTGAACAGGTCAGGTTAGATGTGGCAGATCTATAGGAGAAGATGGGCCTGGGCATGCTGTGTTAACATGCTGTGCAGAAAGTGTTCATTCTGGCTTCAGCAGGTGTCTCCCCTCTAGACTGGAGAGGGGAGAGAAATGGTGCCAGCCAGCCTTTTTTCTTAGAGAAGTTTCCTAAGTATTACTGTCTCTCCAGCACACTTCCAAAATTTACTAAATAAATATCCTTCTTGTATACCTTAAGTGCTTTTCAAACTGATGCTTCTATGCTGTGTCTTGGTGGGGTTGTTTATTATGTTGTCTCCCTAAGGGTGGGGACTCAGTTTCCTACCTCCCTCAGTATCTTCCAGAGCTGAACCTGATTTTTAAAGTAACCGGAGTTTAAGCCCCACCAATTCAAAAAATTATTAAAATTAAGCCCCACTGATTTTCAAAGCAAAATATTATAGGTACTCATCTTCCCAGTGCAGGTCCCCCATGTCTGGGGTGCCTGGTGTGAGGACTGTTCCTTTCCTTTATCTGTGCTTGTGGTGTCACTCTTATTTGTGATTAATCTTGCTGGCAGTTTGGTTTCAGACTAGGTCTCTACCTACCCCTCCCACCATTTTTGATGTGGCCTCCTCCCCTCTCTGTTTAACTGTAGAGAGTCTGTTCTTCCAATCTTCACATAAATTTTTGGGTTAGTTGTACTGATGTGACTGTTACTTAGGGGTATCTATGGGATGAGGTAAGCTTAGGGTCCTCCTACTCTGATATCATCCTCAATTTTAATAGTTTTTTTTTTCATGTGGTCTTTATGGTTTTCTATACATGGGGTCATGTCATTTGCAAAGAATGATGGTTTAATTTCTTCCTTGGCAATTTGGATGTTTTATTTCTTTTTATTTTCTGAATTCTGTGGCTAGGACTTCAGCATTATGTTAAGTGAAAGTGATGAGAGAGGACATTCTTGTCCTTGATCTTAGAAGAGAAACTGTCAGTTTTTCATCATTGAGTAAGTTAGTTGTGGGTTTTTCACATATGGCATTTATTACGTTGAGGTATGTTTCTTCTAAGCCCACTTTGTTGAGAGTTTTTATCATAAATGAATGTTTTATTTTGTGAAATGTTTTTTTCTGCACCTCTTGAGATTATCAGTTTTTTTTTTTTTTACTTGAGGGTAGCTGACACACAATGTTACATTACTTTCAGACGTACAATATAGTGTTTCAACAAGTTTATACATTGTACTATACTCACCATAATTGTTGATATCTGTTATCATACAAGGATATTACAATATGTTATATTCCTTATGCTATTCCTTCTATTTCCATGTCATTCATTCCATAACTACAAGCTTATAATCTTCCACACTTCTTCACCTATTTTACCCATTCCCCCACTCTGCTGCCCTCTAGCAACCATCACTTTCTTCTCTGTATTTACAGGACTGATTCTGCCTTTCATTTGTTTATTCATTTATTTTTGTTTTTAGAATCCACATAAGTTAAATCATATGGTATTTGTCATTCTCTGGTTGACTTAGTTCACTTAGCATAATAAACATTAAATCCATCTATGTAGAAAATGGAATATCTCATCCATTTTTATGGTTGCATAGTAGACCATTATATATAGAACACATCTTTCATTTGTTTTATATTTTTTACTTTTTGTTTAAATTAAAAAAAAATTTTTTTTTAATGTTTATTTTTGAGAGAGAGAAAGAGACAGAGCATGAGCAGGAGAGGGTCAGAGAGAGAGGGAGACACAGAATCCCAAGCAGTCTCCAGGCTCTCAGCTGTCAGCACAGAACCCGATGCAGGGCTCAAACTCACAAACCGTGAGATCATGACCTGAGCTGAAGTCAGGTACTTAAACAACTGAGCCACCCAGGCGCCCTGAAATTTTAGTTAACATACTGTGAAATATTGGTTTCAGGAGTAGGATTCAGTGATTCATCACTTACATACAACACCCAGTGCTCATCAAAACAAGTATCCTTTTTAATACCCATCATCCATCTAATCCATGCTACCCAACTTCTTCATTCAACCCTCAGTTTTTTCTCTATCACTGAATTTCTTGTGGTTTGTTTCCCTCTCTATTCTTTTACCCCACTTCCCATGTTCTTCTTTCTTGTTTCTTAAATTTCACAAATGAGTGAAATCATATGGTATTTATTTGTCTTTGATTGAATTACTTCTCTTGACAAATGCATTCTAACTCCATCAATGTCTTTGCAAATGAAAAGATTTCATTCTTTTTTGATGGCTGAGTAATATTCCTGTGTGTGTGTGTGTGTGTGTGTGTGTGTGTGTGTGTGTGTATCACATCTTTTTTATCCATTCATCAGTCATGGACATTTGGGCTCTCTCCATAGTTTGGCTATTCTTGATAATAAACATCGGGGTACATGTACCCCTTCAAATCTGTATTTTTGTATCCTTTGGGTAAATACCTAATAGTGCAATTGCTGGATCATAGGTAGTTCTATTTTCAGTTTCTTAGGGAACCTCAATACTGTTCTCCAGAATGGCGGCACCAGTTGGCATTCCCACCAAAAGTGCAAGAGAGTTCCCCTTTCTCTCACCAACACCTATTGTTCCTTGCGTTTTTAATTTAACCACTCTGACAGGTGTAAGGTGGCATTTTGTTTGTATTTCCTTGATGATGAAACATGTTGAGCATCTTTTCATGTGTCTGATAGCCATCTGAATGACTTCTTTGGAAAAGTGCTCGTCTTCTGCCCATTTCGTAGCTGGGTTATTTGTTTTTCTGGGTGTTGAGTTTGGGAAGTTCTTTATAGATTTTGGATACTTAACCCTTCATCAGATATATTATTTGCAAGTATCTTCTCACATTCTGTAGGCTGCCTTTTAGTTTTGTTGATTGTTTCCTTTGATGAGCAGAAGCTTTTCATCTTGATGAAGTTCCAATAGTTCCTGTTTGCTTTCATTTCCATTGCCTTCAGCGATGTGTCTAGTAAGAAGTTCCTATGGCCAAGGACAAAGAGGTTGCTGCTGGTGTTCTTTAGAGTTTTTTTTTTTTTTTCTAGGAGAGAGAGAGAGAGAGAGACAACGTGAGCAGGGGACGGTCAGAGAGAGAGGGAGTCACAGACTGAAACAGGCTCCAGGCTCTGAGCTGGCAGTCAGCACAGAGCCCGACACGGGGCTCGAACCCACGAACTGCGAGATCATGACCTAAGCGAAAGTCGGACGCTCAACCGACTAAGCAACCCAGGCGCCCCTTTAGAGTTTTGATAGTTTCCTGCCTCACATTTAGTTCCTTCATCCACTTTGAATATATTTTTGTAAAATGTGTAAGAAGGTGATCCACCTTCATTCTTCTGCATGTCACTGTCCAGTTTTGCCAACACCATTTGTTGAAGAGATTGGACATTCTTTCCTATTTTGTCGAAGATGAGGTGACCATATAGTTGTGGGTCCATTTCTGGGTTTTCTATTCTGTTCCACTGATCTATGTACCTGTTTTTGTGACAGTACCATACTTTCTTGACGTCTATTGCTTTGTAATATAATTTGAAATCTGAAATCGTGAGGCCCCCACTTTTGTTTTCTTTTTCAGGGTCTGTTGTGGTTCCATGCAAATTTTACCATTGTTTGTTTTAGCTCTGCGAAAAATATTGGCGGTATTTTTGGAAGGGATTGCATTAAATATGTAGATTGCTTTGGGTAGTATAGACATTTTAACAATGTTTGTACTACCAATCCACAACCATGGAACACTTTTCTACTTATTTGTGTTCTCTTCAATTTCTTTTATAAGTATTGTATAGTTTGCAGAGTATAGATCTTTTACCTCTTTAGTTAGGATTATTCCTTGGTATCTTATTGTTTTGGGGGCTATTGAAAATGGGATGGATTCCTTGATTTCTTTTTATGGTGCTTTGTTATTGTTTTATAAAAATGCAACAAATTTCTGCATGTTGATTTTATATCCTGAGACTTTGCTGAATTCATGTATTAGTTCAATCACTTTTTGGTGGAGTTTTTCAGGTTTTGTACATAGCATATCATGTTGTCTGCAAATAGTGAAAATTTGACTTCTTCCTTGCCAATTTGGATCTTTCATTTCTTTTTGCTGTCTGATTCCTGAGGCTAAGACTTCCAGTACTATCTTAAATAGTAATGGTAACAGTGGGCATCCTTGTCTTGTTCCTGACTGTAGGGGAAAGGCTCTCAGATTTTCCCCATTTGGGATGGTATTAGATGTGGGTCTTTTGTATATGGCCATTATGATGTTGAGGTATGGTCTGTCTATCCCTACTTTGTTGAGGGTTTTTATGAAGAATGGATGCTGTGTTTTGTCAAATGGATGCTTTTTTTGCATCTATTGAGAGGATCATATGGTTCTTATATTTTCATTAATGGGGTGTATCACATTGATTGATTTGTGGATATTGAACCAGCCAGGCAGCCAAGGAATAAATCCCACTTGATCATGATGAATAATTCTTTTTTTTTTAAGTTTATGTATTTATTGAGAGACAGAGTGGGGAAAGGGCAGAGAGAAAGAGAGACAGAGAATCACAATCAGGTTCCATCCTCAGAGCAAAGCCCTACACAGGGCCAAAATTCAAGAACCATGAGATCATGAAGTCATGAGCTGAAATCAAGAATCAGACACATGGGGCGCCTGGGTGGCTTAGTCGGTTAAGCGTCCGACTTTCCGACTTTCGCTTAGGTCATGATCTCGCGGTTCGTGAGTTCGAGCCCCGCGTCGGGCTCTGTGCTGACTGCCAGCTCAGAGCCTGGAGCCTGTTTCAGTCTGTGAGTCCCTCTCTCTCTGACCCTCCCCTGCTCACGCTGATTCTCTCTCCTAGAAATAAATAAAAAAAAAAACATTTAAAAAAAAAAAAAGAATCAGACACATAACCGACTGAGTCACCCAGGTGCTCTGATGAATAATTCTCTTAATGTACTGTTGAATTTGATTTGCTAATATCTTGTTGAGAATTTTTGCATCCATGTTCATCAGGGTTATTGGCTTGTAATCCTGCTTTTTAGTGGTGTCCTTGTGTAGTTATGGAATCAAGGTAATGCTTGGCTTCATAGAATGAATTTGAAAGTTTTCCTTCTATATCTATTTTTTGGAACAGTTTGAGAAGAATAGGTATTAACTCTTCCTTAGTTTTTTTTTTTTAAGCATTTTTATTATTTATTTTTGAGGCACAGAGAGACACAGACCACAAGCTGGGGAGGGGCACAGAAAAAGGGAGACACAGAATCCCAAGCAGACTCCAGGCTCCGAGCTAGCAGCTCAGAGCCTGATGTGGGGCTCAAAACTCATGAACCATGAGATCATGACCTAAGCCAAAGTCGGACACTTAACTGACTGAGCAACCCAGACAACCCAGTATTAACTATTCTTTAAATGTCTGGTACCATTCCCCTGGAAAACCATATGGCCCTGGACTTTTGTTTGGTGGGAGATTTTTGATTACTGATTCGAATTCTTTGCTGTTCTTCTTGTTTCAGTTTTGGTAGCCCATGAGTTTCTAAGAATTTGCCTATTTCTTCTAGATTACCAAGTTGGTTGAAAAAGGATTTTTCATAATTCTTTTCAAAGAATTTCTTATAATTTTTTTCAAATTATAAATTTTTTTCAAAGAATTCCTTATATTTGTATTTTGGTGGTGTTGGTTGTTTTTTCTCCTCTTTCATTAGTGATTTTATTTATTTGGGTCCTCTCTCCTCTTTTTGATAAGTCTGGATAGGGGTTTATCAATTTTTAAAATTCTTTCACAGAGCCAGTTTTAGTTTTATTGATCTGTTCCACTGGGGGTTTTGTTGTTGTTGTTGTTTCTATATCATTTATTTCTGCTTTAACCTTTACTATTTCCCTTCTTCTGCTGCCTTTAGGCTTTATTTGTTCTTTTTCTAGCTCCTTTTGGTGTAAGGTTAGGTTGCGTGTTGGTGACCTTTCTTGCTTCTTGAGATAGGCCTGAATTGCAATACGCTACCTTGTTAGGACTGTCTTTGATGCATCCCAAAAGGATTGGACCGTCAGGTTTTCATTTTCATTTGCTTAGATATATTTTTTTATTTCCTCATTAATTTTCTGGTTAACCCATTCATTCTTTTGTAGGATGTTCTTTAACCTCTATGTATTTGAGGGCTTTCCAAATTTTTTCTTCTGATTGGCTTCAAGTTTATACCATTTTGATCTGAAGATATGTATGGTATGATCTCAACAATTTTGTACTTGTTGAGGCCTGATTTGTGACCCAGTATGTGAGGTGTTCTGGAAAGTGTTCCATTTGCACTCAAAAAGAATGTGTATTCTGCTGCTTTAGGATGAAATGTTCTGAATGTATCTGTTAAGTCCATCTGTTCCAGTGTATCATTCAAAGCCATTTTTTTCCTTCTTGATTTTGTTTCCGTGATCTGTCCATTTTCTAAGTGGGGTGTTAAAATCCTCTATTATTTTTGTATTATTATCCATAACTTTATGTTTGTGATTGATTTACATATTTGAGTTCCACCAAGTTGGGAGCATAAATATTTACAATTGTTAGACCTTCTTAATGGATAGACCCTTTAGTTACGATATAATGCCCCTTTTCATCTTTTGTTATAGTTTTTAAGTCTAGTATGTATCATATAAATAGGGGTATCCAAGCATTCTTTTGACATCCATTAGCATGATAGGTAGTTCTCCATCCCCTCACTTTCATTCTGCAGGTGTCTTTAGCTCTAAAATGAGTCTCTTTTAAGCAACATAAAGATGGATCTTGTTTTTTATTAATTTTTAAAATGTTTATTTTTGAGAGAAATGGAGTGCAAACGGGGGAGGGGCAGAGAGGGAGGGAGACACAGATTTCGAAGCAGGCTCCAGACTCTGAGCTGTTAGTGCAGAGACTGACATGGGGCTAGAACCCACGAACTGTGAGATCATGACCTGAGCCAAAGTAAAACACTCAACTGACTGAGCCACCCAAGCACGCATTGTTTTTTAATCCATTCTGATACCCTATGCCTTTTGATTGAAGCATTTAGTCCAATTACATTCACAGTGATTATTGAAAGATATAAATGTAGCATCATTGTGTTACCTTTAGAGTGGGTGTTTCTGGTGATGTTCTCTGGTCCTTTCTAGTCTTTTTTGCTTTTGGTCTTTTTCCCCCCTCCACTCAAAGAGTTCCCCTTAAGATTTCTTCCAGGGGTATGGGTGCCTGGGTGGCTCAGTTGGTTGGGTGTCCGACTTCAGCTCAGGTCATGATCTTGCAGTTCACGAGTTTAAGCCCTACGTCGGGCTCTGAGCTGACAGCCAGGAGCCTGGAGCCTGCTTCAGATACTGTCTCCCTCTCTCTCTGCCCCTCCCCCACTTGTGCTGTCTCTCTTTCTCTCTCTAAAAAACATTAAAAATTTTTTTTAAAATTTCTTCCAGGGGTGTCTTAGTGGTCACAGAATCCTTTAGTTTTTGTCTGGGAAACTCTTTCTTTCGATTTTTAATGACAGCTTTGTTGGATAAAATATTTTGGTGGCATAGTTTTCCCATTCAGCACATTGAATATATCTTGCCACTCCTTTCTGGCCTGCCAATTTTCTGTGGACAGATCTGCTGTGAGCCTAATCTGTCTTGACTTGTACGTTAAGGACTTTTTTCCCTTGCTGTTTTCAGGATTATTTCCTTGTCTGTATATTTTGTGCATTTGACTATGATATGTTTTGGTGACGGACAGCTTGTTGTGAATTTAATGGGAGTTCTCTGTGCTTGTTGGATTTTAATGTCTGTGTCTTTCCCCAGATTAGGGAGGTTTTCAGCTATAATTTGTTCACATAAACCTTCTGTCCTTTTTTCTCTCTCTTCATCTTCTGGGACTCCTATGATAGGAATGTTATTATATTTTAATAAATTGCTGAGTTCCTTAAGTCTGCCTTCATGAGCCCAGACCTTTGTTTTCCCTTTTCTTTTCAGCTTCATTATTTTCCATAATTATATATTCTATATCACTAATTTGCTCCTCTGCCTAGTCCATCCTCATTTTTATGGCCTTCATTTGGGTTTGCATATTGGTTTTAGCATTTTTTATTTGGTCCTGATTAGATTTTAGTTCCTTCATCTCTGCAGGATTCTATGGTATCTTCTGTTTTTTTTTCAAGCCCAACTAATATCCTTATAATCATTGTTTTAAATTCTAGTTCAGACATCTTACTTATATCTGCATTGACTAAATCCCTGGCTGTAATTTCTTCCTGTTCTTTTGAGTTGAATTTCTCCATCTTGTTATTTGGAAGAAGAAACAACAATGATAGAATGAAATAAAAATTCAAAAATGTTTAAAAGATCAAGCAAAGGTAGCTAGATCCTAGGTGTGTTTTTGGTCTTGTTAAGAGAAGCTGCTGTATTTTCTCCCTCAAATTATGCAGACTGTTCTGTTAATCCTCAGATCAATTTCCTAAGGTGTTTAAAATAGTTTGATGTTGATCTAGCTGTGTTCAAGGGATGAGACAAGCCCAGAATCCCCTTATTACTCTGCCATCTTAACTCCTCCCCCAGGTTTTCTATATTAGCCTGTCATGTCTTCTGCAAATAGAGTTTTACTTCTTCCTTGCTCTATCAGACGACTTTTATTTCTGTTTTCTGATTGCTGTGGCTAGGACTTCCAGTGCAATGTTAAATAACACTGTTGACAGTGGACAACCCTGTCTTCTTCCTGACCATAGAGGAGAAGCTCTGTTTTTCCCCATTGAAGATGATGGGATTTTTCATAGATAGCCTTTTTTTTTTTCCTGTGGGTTTTTCATAGATGGCCTATGTTATATAGAGGTATGTTCCCTCTAAACCTACTTTGCTGAAGATGTTGTACTTTGTCAAATGCTTTTTTCTGCACCTATTGAAAGGATCAGATTGTTCTTATCCTTTCTTTTATTAATGTGGTGGATCACACTGATTGGTTTGCGAGTACTGATTCACTCTTGCAACCAGGAATAAATGCTACTTGATCCTAGTGAATGACTCTTTTAATGTATTATTGAATTCAATTTGCTAGTATTTAATTGAGAGCTTTTGCATCCATGCTCAGGAATATTGGTTGTAATTCTCTTTTGCAGTGAAACCTTTATCCGTTTTTTAAAGCTTTTGTTTTGTTCTGTGTTTTAGTAATCTCTACACCCAACATGGGACTCAAGTTCATGACCCTGAGATTAAGAGTCACATGTTCTTCCAACAGAGCAAATTAGGCACATTTTTATCAGGTTTCAGTATCACGGTAATGCTGGCCATATAGAATGAATTCAGAATTTTACCTCCTTGCCTACATTTTGGACTAATTTGAGAATAGGTACTATTCTTGAAACGTTTGGTAGAATTCACCTGTGAAGCCATCTGGCCCTAGACTTTCTTGTTGGGAGATTTATTATTGATTCAATTTATTTGCCAATTATCAGTCTCTTCAAGTTTTCTACTTGTTCCAATTTCAGTTTAGGCATTTTATGTTTCCTGGAATTTATCCATTTCTTCCACGTTGTCCAATTTGTTGGCACATAATTTTCCATAATATTCTAATTTTTTGTATTTCTGTAGGTGCTAGTTGTTCTTTCTCCTCTCTCATTTATGACTTTATTTGGGACCTTTCTTTTTTCTTGTTGATAAGTCTAGTTAAATGTTTATCAATTTTACTATTGTTTTCTCTGTACCAGCTTCTGGTTTCATTGATTTGTTATTTTTTAGTTTCTATATCATGTATTTCTGCTCAAATTTTTATTATTTATTTTCTTCTGCTGGCTTTACACTTAGTTTATTGTTATCTAGCCCTTTTAGGTATAGCATTAGGCTGTCTTCTGAGATTTTTTTTCTTGCTTCTTGAATTAGTTATGTGTTGTTGTATACTTTCCTCTTCAGACCATTTTTGCTACATCCCAAAGGTTTTGGCCGCTGTATTTTCATTTTAATTTGTTTCCATGTAATTTTTAAATTTATTTTTTGATTTCCTGGTTGACCCATTCATATGTTAGTAGCATGTTGTTTAACTTCCATGTATTTGTGGTCTTTCCAATTTTTTTCTTCTGGTTGACTTCAAGTTTCATAGTGTTCTAGTCAGAAAACATGCATGGTATGATCTTAATCTTTTTGTATTTCTTTTTTATTTCTTTCATAGTTTATTGTCAAGTTGGTTTCCATATTCTTTTTGTATTTCTTGAGGCCTGATTTGTAACTTAATATGTGATCATGGAGAATTTCCCCTGTGCACTTGAAAAGAAATGTGTATTCTTCTGTGTTAGGATGGAATATTCTGAATATACCTGTTAAGTCCATACGGTCCAGTGTGTCCTTCAAAGATACTGTTTCCTGGTTGATTTTCTATTCAGATAATCTGTCCCTTGATATTAGTAGGGTGTTAAAGTCACCTACTATTACTGTATTATTATGAATGAGTTCCTTTATGCCTGTTATTAATCATTTTACATATTTGGGTGACAACACCTTGGGTACATGTATTTACAACTGTTAGATCTTCTTGTTGGATTGTCTGGTTTAGTATATTATAGTGTCTTTTTTAAAAATCTCGTTGCCGTCCTTGCTTTAAAGTCTAATTTGTCCAATATAAGTATTTCTCCTCTGGGTAGCAATATTTTGACTTCCTTTTGTGTGATAAATTTTTCTCCATCCCCTTACTTTCAATCTGCAGGTGTCATTAGGTCTGTAAAGAATCTCTTATAGGTATCTTATAGGCACTCTGACACCCTATGTCTTTTGATTGGTGCATTTAGTCCATTTACCTTCAGGGTAATTATTGAAAGATATTTAGTGTTAGTTACTATTGTTTTGTTGTTGTTGTTATTCCTTCAGGAGATTTTTCTCTGATCCTTTCTTATCATTGTCATTTTTGGTCATTCAGTTCCACTCAATGAGTCCCCTTTAACCTTTCTTGCAGGGCTAGTTCAGTGGGCATGAATTATTGTAGTTTCTGTTTGGGAAACTCTTTATCTCTCCTATTCTGAATGATAGCCTTGATGGATAGAGTATTCTTTTTTTTTATGGTATGTTAAATATATTTAGGATATAATTCAGTATGATTATATAGATTTTTCCCTTCTAATACATTAACATAGTCAATTCCTGATAAGAATCATCTTTATACTCCCACAATTAAATCTGCCTCCCTATGGTATATATATTTTTTTAATATGATGCTGGGTTGCTATTTGTAATTTAGGATGAGCATTGGGTGTTATATGGAAATCAACTTGACAATAAACTATAAAAGAAAAAAAATTGAAATGAGAGAGATAAGAAAGCTGGAGCCCAATTTTACATATGGATAGAGTATTCTTGTCTGTAGATACCATGTCACTGACTTCTGGTTTTGACAGAAATCCCTGTTTATGTTGAGAAATCCCCAGCTAGTTTTATAGGTCTTCTCTTGTAAATTAAGGACTTCTTTTCTCTTCTTTAAGATTTTATTTATCACTATATTTTGCCAATTTAATTCCAATATATCTTGGTGTTGGCATACTTTTGTTGATATTGATGAGAGTTCTCTGTGCCTCCTAGAACTAGATGTGTTTCCTTCCCTAGACTAGGAAAATTTTCAGTTATGATTTCCTCAAATAAATTCTCTGCCCCCTTTTCTCTATCCTATCTTTTGGGGCTCCTATAATATGAATGCTACTATGTTTGATGGAGCCCCTGTGTTCCCTAAGTCAATTCTCATGGTCCATAATTCTTTCTCTCTTTTGTTCAGCTTCATTATTTTCCATTATATTGTTTGCTAGGTGACTAATTCATTCCTCTTCTTCTTCCAGCCTTCTGTTCATTGAATCGAGTATGTTTCAATCCCCCCCCCCCACTTTTTTCGTTGCATTCATTTCTGACCAATTCTTTTTTAAACTTTTTATCTCTGTGGTAAGGGGTTCCCTGATATCTTCCATTCTTTCGCAAGCCCAGTGAAGTATCCTTATGCTTTAAATTCCCCATCAGGCATATTACTTTTATCTGCTTTGCTTAGATCTCTGGCCATGGCCTTATTTTTTTCTTTCATTTGGGATGAATTTTTTCATCTTTCCATTTTGTGTTAGAGAAGCAATTTAGGTTTCCTGTTCCTGAGAGTAATGGCTTTATTTAGAGGTCCTGTAGTGTCCAGAGCCTGGTGCTTCAGAGAATGTCTCTGGTGTCTGCTGAGTGAACTCTGCTGTTGTGTTTTGGTTGCTCTATCCTTCAGTCCAGTCACCTGCAGAGTCTTTCCTTGCCTGCAGTGGGTAGTCCTTGGTTTAATGTGGTGAGTTTTAACTAGATGTGCTCTGGTCTGCCTGTGAAATAAGACCACTAGAACTGAAGCCCTATAGAACTTTCTAGTAGGGAAATGTGTTGTGGTCAAGGGTTTGTGCTGGTCACACTGGGTCTGAGGCAAGCCTGATTGAGAAGAACAGTCCCAACAGAGTGCAGGGATGGGGGTTTGGAGTAAGCAAGTTAGGCACCCTGTGTTGGCACTGTGCTGCTTCACAGAGATGGCTCTGTGTTAATGCTGAGGGGTGGCAGAGAGAAATGGCACCAGCCAGCCTCTTTGTCCCTGGAGAGGGGTTTCTATAAACACTACCTCTTAGGAATGCGCTGCAGGAAGAGCAAATAATCTACCCCCTGTGTGCCCCAGGCATTCTTCAGATCACCCAGACAGTCTACTCCAGATTGTTTGCTTGCCTTCTCTCTAAGACAGGGCCATGCCCACAGGGCTCTATGCCAGCCAGGTCTGCTGACCTTTAAAACTCAAGGCTTTTAAGCCTTGCTCGTTGCAAGAACTCAGGAAATCAGCCCCCTTTTTCCCCCAGGAAATCAGCCCCTTTTTTTTCCCAGCCAAAGTCTTTGGAGGAAATCTTCTCCTTATGTGTTCCCATGTGTGTTCTCTTACCTTTCTCTTCACAACCATGGCTCCCTTCCCTCCACAGCACCCATGATGGGTTTCTCCCCTAAACCAAGTCTCCACACTTCCTACTTTCTTCAGTGTGGCCTCTATTCTCCTTTTAGTTGTGAAGTTCATTCTGTCAGTCCTTAGGTTGATTTCTGGGGTAATGAGGGTGATTTGATAGTTATCTGGTTGTGCTTATGGGACAAGATAAGCCTAACGGTCCTCCTACTCCCCCACCATCTTAACACAGTCTCTTTTTCTAAATCCATTCCATTACTCTATGTCTTTTGAATGGAGTATATAGACCATTTACATTAAAATAATTATTGATAGCTTTGTACCTACTGGCATTTTGTTCATTGTTTTGGATATTTTTATAGTTCTTCTCTCTTCCTTTCTTCTTGTCTTGCTCTCTTCTCTTGTGGATGACAGCTGTACTTAGTATTATACTCAGATTCCATTCTTGTGTGTATGTATGTATTATAGGTTTTTGATTTGTGGTTACCATTAGGCTCATATATAACATAGAATATGTGTAGCAGTCTATATTAAGTTGGTGGTTCCTTAAGTTTGAATACATTCTAAAAATTTTTCAATGTTTTATTTATTTTTGAGAGAGAGATAGAGCTTGAGCAGGGGAGGGGCAGAGAGAGGGAGACACAGAATCTGAAGCAGGCTCCAGGCTCGGAGCTAGCTGTCAGCACAGAGGTGACATGGGGCTCAAATTCATGAACCATGAGATCATGACCTGTGCTGAAGTTGGACGCTTGACTGACTGAGCCACCCAGGAACCCCAAATACATCCTAAAGGCACTATATTTTATTCTCCTTTCCATGTTTACATATATGGTGTCATATTTCACACCTTTTAATTCTGTGCATCCCTTGACTGATTTTTGTAGGTAGAAATTCTTTGTGTTTTAATCTCTGTAGTTGCTTTATAAATGATTAATCTGCTACTTTTGGTATATGTCTGCATTTATCTGAAAATTATTTTCCTTTTATGATTTTCTTACTCTAGTTATGGCCTTTTCTTTCCACTCAAAGAATTCCCTTTAACGTTTCTTGTAGGGCTGGTTTAGTGGTGATGAACTCTTTAAAATTTTTCTTTCTGGGAAACTCTTTATCTCTCCTTTTTTAATGTAAATCTTACTGAATAGATTATTCTTGGTTGCAAGTTTTTTCCTTTCAGTACTTTGAATATATTATGCCACTCTCTTCTGGCCTGCAAAGTTTCTTCTGATAAATCAGCCAAGAGCCCTATGGGATCTGTCAAAATTCTCTCATCATTGCTTTTTGCCATTTTAATTATTATGTGTCTTTTCATGGACCTCATTGGGTTAATCTTGTTAAGGGCTCTCTGTGCCTCCTGGATCTGATGTCTGTTCACTTCCCCAGATTAGGGATTCAGATTAGTATTTCATCAAATTAGTTTTCTTCCCTCTTCTTTTTCTTCTACAATCCCTATAATGGGAGTGTTATTACATTTAATGATGTTCCTGGATTCCCTTAACCTATTTTCATTGTTTTATTATTTTTTCTTTTTGCTGATCAGCTTTTTTTCTTTTCATTACCCTGTCTTCCAGATTGCCAACCATTCTGCATCCTCTAACCTGCTACTGATTCCCTCTAGTGTATTTTCAAATTTCAGTTATTGAAATCTTCATGTCTGACTGGCTTTTTTATATTTTCTGTTTCTTAGTTGAAACCTTCACTGAGTTTATCTATTACTTTTTTCAAATCCAGCGAGTATTTTTATAACTATTACTTCAAACTCTTCGTCAGACATATTGCTTATCTCCATTTCATTCAGATTTTTTGCTCTAATTTTGTCTTATGGTTTCATTTGAGACATATCCTTCTACCTCTTCATTTTGTCTAACTGTTTATGTGTATTAGGTCAGCTACATCTACTGGTTTTTAAAGTAGTGGCCTTGTGTAGAAGAGATCCTGTGGTGCACAATCTCCCCTACTCACTAGAACCAAGTGGGCTGCATGTGCCCTACTGCTGTGGCTGAGCCATCTTTGGCCTTCAGCCCAGCTGCTGCAATGACCTGCTTTGCCTGTTGTTGGTGCACTGGGCAGGGTGTGGTACTTGTGTTGTTGAATATCTGAAGCTTCTGTGGGCTCACTGATGGGTGGGGCCAGCAGTCAGACTAGGTATCTGCAACTAGGCCCTCTGCCACAGTTTCAGGTGCACCTAATGGGAGGGTTTGCATCTTGTGCTGCCAATCAAGACATTTGGCTGTAGGATTTCAAGGTGCTTTGGTGTGTGGGGTTATAACTCCCCTGTCCCTATGGCAGGAGTCAATTTGGAGTGTAATGGTCTCTTCCATGGCTGCTTGCAGGCATGGTGGGGCAGAAGCTTCTTTGGAGGGACACCTCCTGAGGTGGGTGATTGGTTGAGGCAGGTCACAGGGAAATACAATGGTGGGGCAGGCAGTGCTAGCAAGATAGATGCAGAGTGTTAACTCTGGCCCTTGCAAGTGTCCGATTAGACTGGGGGAAGGAAGAAAAATGGCACCCAACAACACTTTCATTCCTACAGAAATTGCCTGAAGATCTCTGCCTCTCCAGTCCAGGTTCTAAGGTTAGCAAATAAATCACCTTCACTTATACCCCAGGCACTTTTCAAATCTGTTCTGTGTCTCAGGCTGAGTTTCTAATTATGTTGGTTGTTTAAGGGCAGGGACTCAGTTTCCTATTGCCCTCTGGCTCTCTCAGATTTAAGCCTGCTGATTTTTATAATGTTTAAATGTTTATTCATTCTTTTCGAGAAAGGGGGGGGGGAGGTGGGGGCACAGAGCCCAATGCAGCTCTTGGTCTCAGAAACCAGGAGATTATGACCTGAGCCAAAATCAAGTCGGACGCTTAACCAACTGAGACAACCAGGTGCTTCTAAGCCCATTTTTAAAGTACTTGAAAAACAGCCTGGCTGGTTTTAAAAGCTCTCAATGTCAAACCCCACTGGTTTTCAAAGCCAGATGTTATGGGGATTCATCTTCTGAGTGTAAGTGCCCAGTGGCTGGGGTAACTGGTATGGGATTTGATCTTCTTGCTTCTTTGTGTGTGTGGTTTCCCTCCCGTTTGTGATTAGTCTCTTCAGGGGTTTGTTTCCCAACCACATCTCTGTCCCTCCTAGCCTTTTTGATGTAGCCTACTTTCTACAATTAACTGTGGAAGGTCTGTTTTTCCAGTCTTCAAGCTATTTTTCAGAGTCAGTTTCACGGATGTAGCTATCTCAGTGTGTCCATGGGAGACACTGAGCTCAGGATCGTCCTACTCTACTATTTTCCCTGAACTCTCCTTAAATGACTTTTTTATTCTCAAAGAGAAATTTTTTTTCCAGTTTTATTGAGATTTAATTGCCATAGAGCATAAGTTTAAGGTATACAGCATAATGCTTTGACTTACACATACTGTAAAATAATCACTACAATAAGTTTAGTTAACATGCATTATCTCATATAGATAATAATAAAAGAAAAAAATGGTTTCTCTTCTTGTGATAAGATCTTTTAGTGTAACAGGTAAGAAACTTAACATGTGTGACTCCATGTTGCTTCTGTTTCCCTTGCTGTTACCTATAGCTTAGAAACTTCTGCTTAGCCCTGAACATATGCATGTTAAAGATAAGATTTGTAAAAACTGGTTTTTACTTAAAATCTACCTTATCCAAGGAGATAAGGAAGTATGTACAGAAATGACTATGCTATGTTCAAGATTTACAGGAATGACATGAGCAGATTCCTGTACACACAGATCAAGTGACCAAGAACAGAGAAGCTACATGACCTTCCTGGAATGTCCACAGAAATCGGTAACATTTTGACTGCTAACCTCTCCTGCTTTCCCCTTTTGCTAACATAAAAGACACTTGAATTTTATGTCAAGGGGAGATGGTTTTATGGGACAATAGTCTACCATCTCCTTGGTTTGATGGCTTTCTGAATAGTCGCTTTCCATATCCCAAATCCTGTCTCATGACTTACAGGCCTGTCAGTGCAGTGAGCAGAATGAGCCTGGACTTGGGTAACATTAGGATCTACTCTCTTAACAACTTTCAAATATACTATACAGCAGTATTAACTATAGTCACCGTGTTGTAGTTCTTCAGTATTTATAACTGTAAATTTGTATCTTTTGTTCACTGTCACCCAATTCCCTATCCTCACCCTGTTTAGAGACTTTAACACTAATCCTATACTTTTTGTTGTCTTGGCTTCTGAAGTCTCTGTTCTGTCCCCTAATAGTTGCACAGAGATTTCCTTAAACATATGAAGACAAAAAATCTTCATTTTTGACCATGGGCTCTGTGTTGGGGCACATTTCCAAAACTGAGTCCAGACAGATCACAATTCTGCCTTTGTCTTCATTTATTGCCTCCACAGCTACTCCTTTTGGAATAAATATTGCTCAAGTTGATTCAAGTCTTTGGTTAATTTCCAGAGTTCTAAAAAATGTTGATTCTGACAGTTTTTGTCTATTTGTTCACTGAATTTATGGGGGGGGGGAGGATTTTGAATATTTTACTGTCATTATTGCTGAATCATTACTACAATGGTTCAAAAATATATCTACAAGTTCCCTAATATTCATCCTTTAAGTGGTGGAGTCTAACTACCATCATTTCACTCACAGAAGTAAAAAGTGAGAGACTTAGGGACTACTCAGGTTTTTTCTACATATATAAACAGCTCTGAGTAAGTATGTGGACTTTTAGATTTCCAGAAATTTGAGGGGCGCCTGGGTGGCTCAGTCGGTTAGGCGTCCGACTTCAGCTCAGGTCATGATCTCTCGGTTCGTGGGTTCGAGCCCCACGTCGGGCTCTGTGCTGACTGCCAGCTAAGAGCCTGGAGCCTGTTTCAGAGTCTGTGACTCCCTCTCTCTCTGACCCTCCCCTGCTCACGCTGTCTCTCTCTCTCTCTCCTAGAAAGAAACAAAAATATTTAAAAAAAAGAAAAACATTAAAAAAAAATTTTAGATTTCCAGAAATTTGATAGAGTTTTTCAAAGCCCTTTCAGATAATATCATTCCCCAGCCTTACCTCTCAAACTGTCTTATTAATGTATTATATGCCCCAACTGTTACCTATTGCTTCAGGCAACAACCTAAGACATTATCTTACACATATTTTCCATAAATGCCTCCTGAGAAACATCTTTATCACTAGATCAGTTCTCAGTTAAAAATATCTTAATGAAGATAAAATTCTGAATAAAGCTTCCAGGTAGCCACCAAACAGGTAAAAACAAATAATTAATTACATTTATTTATAATGCCAGTTCCAGGCATCTAGGCTGGTATTTTCACTACTACCATTTAGCCAAGGATTGGGGAATAATACTGAAGTAAATTAAAGTGGCACAATTTGCTGTTCTCATTGAGAACGAACTACAGTTTTTGGAATGAGCATTGCCCAGGTTGATTCAAGACTTTGATTAACTTCCAGAGTTAAAAAAAAAAATGTGGATTTTGACTATTTTTCTCCATTTGTTCATTGGTTTTATGGAGGGATAAGATTATGAGTCTTTTACTGTCACAATTGCTGACATCTCTCTTATAATGGTTTAAAAATGTGTCTACAGGGGCGCCTGGGTGGCTTAGTCGGTTAAGCATCCGACTTTCGCTTAGGTCATGATCTCGCGGTTCGTGGGTTCGAGCCCCGCATCGGGCTCTGTGCTGACTGCCAGCTCAAAGCCTGAAGCCTGTTTCAGTCTGTGACTCCCTCTCTCTCTGACCCTTCCCTGCTCACGCTGTCTCTCTCTCTCTCTCTCTCTCTCTCCTAGAAATAAATAAAAATATTTAAAAAAAATGGTCTACAAACTCTCTAGTATTCACTCTTTAAATGGTAGAGTCTATCATTCTATAAATGTGGGTTGTATTTTATGACTCAATCATAATAAATAGAAAAAAGTGAAGTGATGGTACATGACTCAGAAGGACTATGTCACAAAAAGCATCTTTCTTGCTCCCACTCTCTTGGATTATTCACTCTTGGGAAAGACAAGTGCACATGCTGAGGCCCACACAGAAGTAATGGAGTATTTCTACCCAAAGCAATGTGATCGGGCAATCTTATAAATTAACCCTACAACACAGATAATTGTAGTCACAGCAGACTCCTTATCTCCAATATCCTGAAAGCCACTGTGCCAGAACTATTAGCTAAGCTACATCCAAATTTCTAACCCCTGCAAAACTGTGCAATGTTTGTTGTTTTAAGCCACTACATTTTGGGCCAATTTGTTACACCACAGTAGATAACTTATAAACCTCCTCATAAAGAAAAACATATTAAACTTTTAAGAGCAGTCATGAAAAATATACTAGATGTTAATCTTTTCCAGTGCTAAGCACATATTATTAGAAGAACAGGTCAAAGCCTATTAAAATGGGCACTTGTGGGGATGAGCACTGGGTGTTACAGGGAAACCAACTTGACAATAAATTATTAAAAAATTTTTTAAAAATGGATTCTAGATATAGTTCTTGACAGGTTGTCTGTTATACCTCTGAAGTGATTTCTAAAGAAAATGAGAGAACATTTATAAGCAGAGGGCGAGTTCCTATAGTGAGTTTGGAAATTTCTGAGCTGACCTAGGAAAAATGTGACCACCAGGTGGCAGTAACACACGATGAGTTTTATTCAGATGGTACCTTAATAAATCTGTATGAAGAATAGGGGATGGGGAAGTTCCTTACAGCATGGGATCCTCCAGAGTCTGATCACTTAGAAGATGAGGAGGCAAAGAAACTTCAGTGAAAGAAGGGAAATAAGAAAGGGGTCTTACTGTCTAGGTGGTATCACTCAGCAGCAAGATGGGGACTCGAGTCCAGAAGCTCCACAGGACAACAGGGGCTTGGGGTCATTTATAGCACCAGGGTTTACCTTATCTGTTGCCAGCAGATTTACAAGTGCAGTTTTATAAAGCATGCAAATCAGACAATCCCAAAATGGCTAAATATATGCTTATAGCAGCTACCTTTAAAGCAATTATACATTTGTAAAAAAAATTGTACAAATTTGTAAAATGTGTAAAAAATTGAGTTTGCCACTGGTAGACTTTAGGTTAATTATTCTGCCTGCTGTGAAGAAAGAAACAATATAGGGCCATTTTTGGCTCATTATGTAACAGCTTCCCATGCTACTTAATATGAAGACAGTCTTCAAAGATATAGAGGTCTTTGTAGGTATGTTTAATATTTTAAAAATGTCATTCAAGACAAAATAGCCTCTTCAAGTTGTATGCCATAGGAATTCATTGGTTCTCTATAGGACAAATCAGGATTAAATATTTACCTTGGGGGGCTCCTGGGTGGTTCAGTTGGTTAAGCATCCAACTCCTGATTTTGACTCAGGTCAGAATCTCATGGTTGTGAGATTGAGTTCTGCACTGGGCTCTGTGCTGTCAGTACAGGGCCTGCTTGGGATGCTCTCCCTCCCTCTCTCTGTGCCGCTCCCCCTCTCTAAACAAACAATGTTTACCTTGGGAAAATATTTTTTGAAAGGTACGTTACTTACAGGGAACCAACTAAGATTCACATTAAGCTTTGTATTTGTTTTCTATTTTTACCTAAAATTCAACACAAACTTAACAGCTTTAAAATACACACATTTATTACATCATGTTTTCCGTGGGCCAAAGATTTGTGACAGCTTAGTTGCATCCCCTGTTTAGGGTCTCACAAGACTAATCAGAGTGTTAGCTGGGCTGAATTCTCATCCGGAAAAATTAATGGGGAAGAATATATTTCCAAGTTCATTCAGGTTGTTGGCAAAACATTAAAATTTTTAAATTAAAATTTAAAAAATGAAAAGACCAAGAGGGGTTGTTACCGAGACATGATATTTCCCAGACTTCAGAAGATTAACAAATTACTATGAATTCTATATGTATTAAAATAGATTACTTCCTTTCCCATGTTTTTATTACTGCCTGTAATTTACTCTTTAGCAGTTGGCATAGCTAATATTGTGACAGTAAAAAATACAACAAAACATTAACTTGGTTTCTATTAGTCTACAAAAAAAACTTGATTGACAGACACTTGTGAATATATTAGAAAATATTTTGTTTTTGGAATAATGTATCATTAATATGGCCCCAACTTAAGAACACCGGTAAGTGGTTATAAACTGGTTCTCAAATAAATTTGCCAGAGTGAGTTTTAATTGCTCTACTGGTAAAGTTTTCTAATTATAATTGCTCTAACCTTTTAAGCTTATTATTTGAAGATATTATGAAAGAGAAATGAGAATTTTAATCTAATGCTTAAAAATCAGTCTTCCAAAATTAATCTGATCATTCTAAGCTCTGAGATTGAAATTTGAAAGTGTTGTTTCTTTGGAAGAATTCTTCTCCAAAGAAATTCCAGGAAGAAATGACAGCCAGAGAATTGCTCAAAACAGAGATAAACAATATATCTGAACAAGAATTTAGAATAACAGTCATAGGGGCGCCTGGGTGGCTCAGTCAGTTAAGTGTCCAACTTCCACTCAGGTCACGATCTCATGGTTTGAGAGTTCGAGCCCTGCGTTGGGCTCTGTGCTGGCAGCTCAGAGCCTGGATCCTGCTTCAGATTCTGCGTCTCTCTCTCTCTCTGCCCTTTCCCCACTTGTGCGTGCACGTGTGTGCTCTCTCTCTCTCTCTCTCAAAAATAAATAAACATTAAAAAAATTTAAAATCACAGTCCTAAGACTAATAGCCAGGCTTAAAAAAAAAAGCATAGAAGACAGCAGAGAATCTATTACTGCAGAGATCAAAGACCCAAGAAATAGTCACGATGAATTAAGGAATGCTATAAATAAGATGCAAAATAAACTAGATGCAATGACAGTGAGGATAAAAAAGCAGAGAGAATAGGTGAAATCAAAGATAAAATTATGGAAAATGATAAAAAGAAAAAGAGGGAAAAGAAATGACTAGACCATAAGGGGAGAACTAAAGACCTAAGTGATTCAATGAAATAAAATAATATCTATATCATAGGAATTCCAGAAGAAGAAGAGAGGAAAAAAGGGGCAGAAGGTTTATTTGAATAAACTATAGCTGGCAAATTCTCTAATTTGGGGAAGGAAAAAGATATCCAAGTCCCAACAGGCACAGAGAACTCCCTCCAAAATCAACAAAAACAGGTTAACACCACGACATATCATAGGGAAACTGGCAAAATACAAAGATAAAGACAAAATTGTGAAAGCAGATAGGGACAAACAGGTCTTAACCCACAAGGGCAGACACATAAGGGTAGTAGCAGACCTGTCCACTGAAACTTGGAAGGCCAAAGGAACTGGCAGGAAATATTCAATGTGCTGAATAGGAAATATATGAAGCCAAGAATCCCTTATCCAACAAGGCTGACATTCAGAATAGAAGGAGAGATAAAGGCTTTCCCATACAAAAACTAAAGGAATTCATTACCACTAACTAGCCCTGCAGGGGATGATAAGGGGGACTCTGTGAGTGGAAAACAGCAAAGATAACAAAGAACAAGAAACATCACAAGCATGAAACATAAAGATAACACACTGACACTAAATCCATATCTTTCAATAATCACTCTGAATGTAAATGGACTAAATGCCCCAATCAAAATACACAGGGTATCAGAATGGATTTAAAAACTTCAAGTATATGCTGCCTAACAAGAGACTCATTTTAGACCTGAGGACACCTGCAGATTCAAAGTGATGGGATGGAGACCCATGTTACTAGACATCAAAAGAAAGCCAGAGTAGCCATATATACATCAGACAAACTAGATTTTTTAAAAAGTTGAAGGGAATTATATCATAATTAAGGGGCTCTTCATCAAGAAGAGCTAACAATTATACATGTTTATGCCCCCAATGTGGAGATGCAAATATATAAATCAACTAATTGCAAACATAAATAAATGTATAGATCATAATCCCATGATTGTAGGGGACTTTATACTCCACTTATACCAATGCATAGATCTTCTAGGCAAAAAATCAATAAGGAAACAATGGCTCTGAATGACACATGGAACCAGATGAACTTAACAGGTAAATTAAGAACTTTTCATCTAAAAGCTGCAGAATATACATTCTTCTCAAGTGCTCATGGAACATTCTCTAAAATAGACATACTGGGTCACAAAACAGCCCTCAATAAATATTGGAATTGAGATTATACCATGCATATTTTCAGATCACAGGAGTATGAAACTTGAAATCAACAAGAAAAAATTTGGAAAGCCTAAAATACATGGAGGTTAAGGAACATCTTACTAAAGAATGAATGGATCAACCAGGAAATTAAAGAAGAAATTTAAAAATATGTCATTGGAAGCAAATGACAGTGAAAACACAACAGTCCAAACCCTCTGAGATAGTGCAAATGCAGTCCTAAGAGGAAAATATATTGCAACTCCGGCCTATCCCAAGAAGCAAGAAAGGTCCCAAATACACAACCTAACCTCACACCTAAAGGGACTAGAAGGGCAGGAGCAAAGAAAGCACAAAGCCAGAAGAAAAGAAATAATAACGATTACAGCAGAAGTAAACAATATAGAATAAAAAAAATAGAACAGATCAGTGAATCCAGAAGCTGGATTTCTGAAAGAGTAAACAAAATTGATAAAACCCTAGCCAGACTTCTTAAAATTAAGAGAGTACCCAAGGAGATAAAATCGCGAATGAAAGGAGAGATCACAACCAACACCAAAGAAATACTAACAATTATTAGAAAACACTATGAAAAATTATATGCCAATGAACTGGACAATCTGGAAGAAATGGACAAATTCCTAGACACTCACACACTACCAAAACTCAAACGGGAAGAAATAGAAAATTTGAACGGACCCATAACTAGTGAAGAAATTGCATCAGTTATCAAAAAAACTCCCAACAAGTAAGAGTCCTCGGCCAGATGGCTTCCCAAGGGAATTCTACCAGACAGTTAAAGCAGAGTTAACTCCTATTCTTCATAAGCTGTTTCAAAAAATATAAATGGAAAGAAAGCTTTGAGACTCTTTCTATGAAGTCAGCATTACCTTGATTCCCAAACCAGACAAAGACCCCACTAAAATGGAGAATTACAGGCCAATATCCCTGATGAACATGGATGCAAAAATTCTCAACAAGATACCAGCAAATCTAATTCAACAGTATATTAAAGGAATTGTTTCCCATGATCACGTGGGATTCATTACTGTGCTGCAAGGCTGGATCAACGTTTCACCAATCAACGTGATACATCACACTAACAGAAGAAAGGATAAGAACCATAGGATCCTGTCAATAGAAGCAGAAAAAGCATTTGACAAAATACAGCATCCTTTCTTAATAAAAACCCTCGAGAAAGTCCAGATAGAAGGAACATAACCTAACATCATAAAAGTCATAAATGAAAGGCCCACAGCTAATATCATCCTTAGTAAGGGAAATCTGAAAGCATTTCTCCTGAGATCAGGAACATGACAGGAATGTCCACTCTCACCACTGTTGTTTAACAGAGTATTGGAAGTCCTAGCATCAACAAACAGACAACAAAATGAAATAAAAGGCATCAGAATTGGCAAAGAGGAAGTCAAATTTTCACTTTTCGCAGATGACATGATACTCTCTATGGAAAACCCAACAGACTCCACCAAAAGTCTGCTAGAACTGATCCATGGATTCAGCAAGGTCACAGGGTACAAAATTAATTGCATTTCTATACACCAATAATAAAGCAGCAGAAAGAGATATCAAGGAGTCTATCCCATTTAGAATTGCATCAAGAACCATAAAATACCTAGGAATAAACCAAACCAAAGAGGTAAAAGATATGTATGCTGAAAACTATAGAAAGCTTATGAAGGAAATTGAAGAAGACACAAAGAAATGGAAAAACATTTCATACTCATGGATCAGAAGAACAAATATTGTTAAAATGTCAATTCTACCACCAACAATCTATAGATTCAATGCAATCCCAATCAAAATCCCAGCACTCTTCACAGAGCTGGAACAAACAACCCTAAAATTTGTATGGAACCAGAAAAGACCCTGAATAACCAAAGTAATGTTGAAAAAGAAAACCAAAGGTGGAGGCATCACAATCCCGACTTTAGCCTGTATTACAAAGCTCTAATCATCAAGGCAGTATGGTACTGGCACAAAAGCAAACACTCAGATTAGTGGAACAGAACAAAGAACTCAGAAATGGACCCACAAATATATGACCAACTAATCTTCAGTAAAGCAGGAAAGAGCATCCAATGGAAAAGAGACAGTCTCTTTATCAAATGGTGCTGTGAGAACTGGACAACAACATGCAGAAGAATGAACCTGGACCACTTTTTTACATCATACACAAAAATAAACTCAAAATGGATGAAAGACCTAAATGTGAAGTAGGAAACCATCAAAATCCTACAGGAGAAAAGAGGCAGCAACCTCTTTGACCTTTGCCGCAGCAACTTACTTGACATGTCTCTGAAGGTACGAAAAATAAAACAAAAAATAAACTATTGGGGCCTCATCAAGATAAAAAGCTTCTGCACAGGAAAGGAAACAATCAACAAAACTAAAAGGCAACCAACGGAATGGGAGAAGATATTTGCAAATGACATATTGGATAGAAGGTTAGTATAAAAAATCTATAAAGAACTTACCAAACTCAACAGCCAGAAAACAAATAATCCAGTGAAGAAATGGGCAGAAGATATGAATAGACACTTTTCCAAAGAAGACATCCAAAAGGCAAATAGACACAATGAAAAGATGCTCAACCTCAGTCATCTTCAGGGAAATACAAATAAAAACAACATTTTAGCTAGTCAGAGTGACTAACAATTCAGGAAACACCAGATGTTGGCAAAGATGTGGAAAAAGGGAAGCAATCTTACACTGTTGGTGGGAGTTCAACCTGTGCAGCCACTTTGGAAAACAGTGTGGAGACACCTCAAAAAATTAAAAATAGTTACCCTACAACCCAGCAATAGCACCACTCAGAATTTATCCAAAGAATACAGAAGTGCTGATTCATAGAGGCACATGAACTCCAATATTTAAAAGTAGCACTATCAACAATAGCCAAACTATGAAGAGCCGAAATGTCCATCAACTGATGAATCGATAAAGAAGATGTGGTGTATATATATACCATTGTAGCCCTTTTTCAGATTGCTTTGCCTATTCTATAGCTATATTTCCATGTGAATTTTATAATCAGCTTGCCAATTTCTACAGAAAAGCCAGTTGGAAACATTGATGAGACTGCACTAAATCTCTGGATCAATTTGGGGACTACTGCCAATTGTATTCATTTCCTAGAGCTAGCTGCCTAACAAACTACCACTGGAAAGCTTAAAACAAGAAAAACTGGTTCTTCCACAGTTCTAGAGACTAGAAGACTGAAATGAAATTGTCAGCTTAAAGCAAGTGAAATTAATTGTCTCATAGTTCTGGAGGACAGAAATCTGAAATCAAAATATTCATAGATATGCTCCTTCTGAGGGCTCTTCCACATTTCTCTAAGCTTCTGGTATAACTAGTAATCCTTAGTAATCTTGATCTTGTAGAAACATCAGTCTCTGCCTTTGTAATCACATGCCATTTTCCCAGTATCTCTTTCTCTGTGTGTCCTCTCCTCTTCTTATAGGGACACCAGTTATGGTAGGGTACCCTCCCTAAGGAAAGAAAAACAAAACCTCAAGGCAACCTGGCTATATGCATATGTGACAACATCCCTCACAACCTTATAAAATGAGACCACTTAATCAGACTCCATGTTTGTGTGTTACCATGTATGGGAGACAAAGAAGTAAAAAATATATAAAAAACTATGGCATGTGGCATTTAGGGCTCAGTTCTATGGGTACGAAATCAACTGAGGGGTGCCAAGATGAATAAAGTTGCTTCCTGGAAAGAAAAGGCTTGGTGTCACGACTGTGTGAGAATCCTGCTACATTACTTGGGGATTCTCATCAGGGATTCAGGGAAAGTATGTTTCCACCTCCTTTGCCTCAGGGCACCGAGAGGCAGCCTTGCCTGGCACCAGCAGACTACTTGATCCTCAGGAGACTAGCCCTCCTGGAGTGCCGGAACAAGGACCCTGTGTGTGCCAACAGAACCTGTGAGGCCCAGGAACCAGCTCAGGGAGCACCCGTCAGACTGGTAAGAATCCCGGGTTTGTTTTGGCAGACCTGTCCATAAGAGGCAGAAGAGGAGCCTGATCACCTCCCAGAGTTGCACTAGTAATTCCACAAGGGAGGAGGAATGAAGCTGCAACTCTTAAGGGTTAGGAGCTGGGCGGCAGATTGGAGTTGCCGTGTGACTGTGTATGGGGACTTGCCCTTGTTCATTTCCTGCATCAGTGACTATGATAATTAGAGTCAACTGTCTCTGGTTATTCTACATCAGAATGGGGACTTTAAGGAATATTCCCAAGCAGCTGCCCAAACTCCTTTTGTTTCGGGGAAAATTCCTTGTCTTTTCCGGACTGACACTGACTGCCTAATTCCACTGGTGGAAAACAAAATGAAATGAAACAAACAAACAAAAAAAAACAATAACAACAACAATAAAAAGCCTAGAGTCTGCTCCTCTGAGCTGACAAGATTTAAAACTGGGAATTCTCTTTCTCTGCATTCTGCTGGCACCTCTCCTCTGCCTTTCCTTCCCCCCCTTCCTGTTTCTGCACCACCTGGGGTGTGGCCTGCATAACTGGCTCCTCAATGCACCATCAGCTCCTCCTCCCACCCTAGATGTCAAGGAGAAAAGACCACCACTTCAGATTGCCCCACCAAGGTTCCAGGTAAAAATTAACTATGGAAAACAAATTGTCTTACATGGACCCAAGTAAAGCATATGCAGTGTTTAAGCTAATTTAAGTTTGTTGGTTTGAGATAGACAGTGTTTATCAACATAAAAAAAAAAAAAAAAACAGAAACAAACTTTTATTCTACCTAGATTTGCTGAAGGTCAAATAAGTTCATGTTATCTCTGCTCCAATTTGTTAACAAAAGGATGACTTAAAGTGATGGTTTTGTCTGTCTCAAAGTTTTCATGGGTAATTGTTAAGATAGCTTTCAAAGTCTTTGGTAACCTAAAACGTTAAAATTTTGCTTGCATGATAAATTGAGACTGAATTCATTGGATATCTAACAAGAAAATAAAGCACTAATTACTAGATGTAGGTTTATGCTTCTGACTTGTTGCAGAGAAACTAAGGATATTTGGATCTGTGGGAAAACATGCTTTATGCTTAATGGATTCATAAGTTTGCCATCTTAAAAAGAAATTCTGATGTAACATAGAGTTCACAAGTGGTTACTACAAAATCTTCACTGGAGACTAAGGTTTCTAAGAGTTAAAATTCTGCCACATGTAGTTAAAACTGTTAAAAATAAGAAAAGCAACTCTGTATGTAGAACAATAGAAGATATAAAAAATATATAAGAAATGGAAATATATTTTTATTAAAGTTAAAAGAAAATAGTTTTGTCCTAAATGAGACTGGTTATTTAAAAAAAATGACTTAGGACAAAACTCTAAATACAAAAAAAGTTCTAAAAGATTCATAAAGGAAAATTTTTTAAAACAATGTTATACGAAAGTACACAGGATTCAGATTAAAATTCCTCCTCCTTTAATCTAAAGGCTGGGAAAATGATGGCAATACTCTTGGTGCCAGCCTCCAAATCCTCCATATTTGTGTTGTTCCTGTTTAACAGAGGAATGAATGACTCTGCCATATGAGGGATGGATGATATATGAAGGGCTTTTACTAAGATACATGGGGGCTTAGCCCACTGTATGCCTAAAATGGATGTCCACATGGTTGAAACATATTTATGTGGGCATTGATTAAAACGGCAGGGGAGGGGCACCTGCGTGGCTCAGTGGGGTAAGCGTCCGACTTCGGCTCGGGTCATGATCTCACGGTTCATGGATTTGAGCCCTGCATCTCTGAGCTGTGCAGTCAGCTCAGAGACTAGTGCCAGCTTTGGATTCTGTGTCTCCCTTTCTGCCTCTCCCTGACTCCTGCTCTCTCTCTGTCTCTCAAAAATACATAAACATTAAAAAAAATTTTTTTAAAGGCAGGGGAATAGACCTTGCCTTTGGCTCTTTAACCCCCTACCTCAATGGCCAATGATCAATATGCATTACTGTTGGGCCAAAATAAAATTAGTTCATCCTACAACAACCAAGAAAATCTTACTTGGTCACCTTCCATACCTCCAAGGTCCTGCAGGCAGGAAATGGAGTAAGAAGGAAAGAAAAAAAAAAGTAAAGACCAGGTCAACTCTCAGAGGTAAGGTAAAACCTGAGTAAAAATGACTACTCCCAGAACCTCATGAAACTGACAGGGCTTTTGGCTGCCAGTCGCTTAGCCAGCCAAAACAGAGCCAAGAGATGAGATTTCCCCTAGCCGGCTATACGAAATTGAGATAAGGGACAACTTTCTTCCTTTTTCCTATAGATGGGTAATTCACCAACCAAGGCCATTACTCCTTTGGAATGCATTATGATTCATTTTCTTTCACATAAAGGCTTGGGCCCAATACAAATTAGAAGAGAAAACCTGGCCTCCAGAAAAAATATCAATAACAATAGTATCCTACAATTAGATACGTTTTGCAAATGTAAAGAAAATGGGGATAATACCCCTATGTTCATTGTTTTTAGGCCTTAAAAAAATCAAGATATAATGCTCTTGTTAAATCAGACTCTTTTTTTTAAAATTTTTTAATGTTTTATTTATTTATTTATTTCTGAGAGAGAGAGAGAGAGAGAGAGAGAGACAGTGTGAGCAGGGAAGGGTCAGAGAGAGAGGGAGACACAGAATCCGAAGACAGGCTCCAGGCTCTGAGCTGGATGTCAGCACAGAGCCCGATGCGGGGCTCGAACCCACAAACCGTGAGATCATGACCTGAGCCGAAGTCAGATGCTTAACCAACTGAGGCACCCAGGTGCCCCTGTTAAATCAGACTCTTAATGAGACAGATTAAAAAAAATTAAGGAAATCTAAGATTTAGCCCTTAAATTACACTAAATTAGCCACTATTTTAGAAACATAAAATAGGAGCCCAATGGCCTTCCTGGAGAAGTTGACAGAGGCTCTCATTAAATATACGGCTATCCCCCCATTCTCTGACTGGCTCCAATCTTACAATTAATGACACTCCTCCAATGCTTCTATCTTGTGCTACTCATACATTGTCAGAATGGAATGGATGGGTACCTTGGGAAACATGTAGAGGGGAGACAGGGTGAGTTCTTTTAAATACTTCCTATGGAAGCGTCATTGATTGGAGCCCTATGGGCTCAGCTCACCTTAAAAATTCATTATGAAATCTACGATGGTGTGTTCACAATCAAACTATCAACACCACTGGGTCAGAGAACAATTACCTATAAATCTGACCACAGACGCTCACCCCTTTAAACCAGGAGATGCAACATGAATAAGAGTGAAATGTCCAACCTCTAAAATCTCTCTGGAGGGGCCCGTTCACTGTCATTTTGTCCACCACAACTGCAGTAAAGGCTGCCAAAGTGGGTCTCTGGATTCACTAGAGCACAGTGAAGCCAGCATCTTGAAAATGGGAATGCATTCCTGATCCATCAGTGCTATGCAAGCTGACCATATGGAAGAAGCAATCTGCAACTCCAGAGTCTCCAGGAGACTGCAGTCCTGCTTTAGTCACTCCGGAAGGTTATTAATTTATGCACAGCATAAGGTTAAGGAATTGATGGTCCGGTGAAACAAAAGATTGTCCTTATTTTTATGTTTCCTTACTGTGATGCACTGTCACACCTTGTTTCTCACTATTATTGTGATTCTTCCTCTATTCTTTGCCATAGGATTGGCCGAGGCTGCCCCAGGCAGCTTAAATGTAACTAGAACACTACATCAATATGTGAAAGCCCATTACCATTTAATAACATTAAATTTCCATAGAATGATGTTAAGAGACATTTGCTCGGGCAATCTAATGTGTCCATGGACATTCAACATCTGCAAGCAAAGATATATGAGACTTTCAAAAACAAATCTGGGTATGTTATCCGGTTCTAAGATCTTAGAAAGTATATCAGAGAGATTAGAAAAATTAAACCCTATAAAACATATTAAGATTTTTAGTTTCTCTATTGCTATTCTATTTATATTAATATGCAGTGTATCTGTCCTTGCATGTGCAGTCTAGCACCAAGGACGACGAGCCTATCAAGGTACCAACAGACAGCTCAGGTTATACAGTGTGCTCCTACAGTCCATTGTATACAAACATAAAAGGGAGAGATGTTGGAGAACAATAAGCCAGAGGCACCGTAAGAATGTCCTGAAGGAAAGTGATGGAGCAGCAAGGAACTGAGAGCAGTTCCAGTCCCAGGTCAGAAAGCCACCAGGACTGCTCATTCTCTCCAGAAGGATATCATACAGACACCAGGCCAGGGATAAGAATGTTTTGGCTGGTGCCAGATGTACTCATGACCCAGTATGCAATACACTGCAGGTGCATGACCTGTCAAGATGTCAAATACTATGTTACATGTGCTTGATGTTATCAGACAAGTAGCAAAATAAAAAAGGCTTGAGCCAGGAGACTGATGCTTTAGCTCCTGGAGAGTCTTAGCCCCCTGCTTCTTAATTCTCTCATCACCGCAACTTTGGGACCTATCTCTCACTAGACTTTAGGCTGTATTACAAAGCTGTAATCATTAAGAAAGCATGGTACTGGCACAAAAAAAGACACATAAACCAATGGAATAGAGAACCCAGAAATGAACCCATACATATATGTCCAATTAATCTTCAACAAAGCAGGAAAGAGTATCCAATGGAAAAAAGACAGTCTCTTTAGCAAATGGTGCCAGGAGAATTGGACAGCAACATGCAGAAGAATGAAATTGGACAAGTTTCTTATACCATACACAAGAATAAATTCAAAACGGATGAAAGACCTAAAGGTGAGATAGGAAACCATCTACGTCCTATTGGAGAAAATAGGCAACAACCTCTTACGTGACCTGTTTCTGGAGGCAAGGGAAATAAAAGCAAAAATGAACTATTGGGACCTCATCAAGATTTAAAAAAAAAAAAAAAAACTTCTGCACAGTGAAGGAAACAATCAACAAAACTAAAAGGCAGCTTCCAGAATGGGAAAAGATATTTGCAAATGACATATCAGATAAAGGTAAATATCCAAAATCTATAAAGAACTTATCAAACTCAGTAGGCCCCCAAAAAAATCCAATGAAGAAATGCAAAGAAGACATGAATAAATCCTTTTCTAAGGAAGACATCCAGGTGGCTATTAGACACAAGAAAAGATGTTCAACATCACTCATCATCAGAGAAACACAAATGAAAACCATAAAGAGATACCGCTTCACATCTGTCAGAATGGCTAAAATTGATAACTCAGGAAACAACAGGTGTTGGTGAGGATGCAGAGAAAGTGAACCCTTTTGCACCTTTGGTGGAAATGCAAACTGGTTCAGCCACTCTGGAAGGTTCCTCAAATAATTAAAAATAGAGCTACCCAATGACCTAGCAATTGCACTACTAAGAATATATCCAAATGATACAAAAATGCTGATTCAAAGTGGCATATGCACCAATGTTTGTAGCAGCACTATTAACAATAACCTAATTATGGAAAGAGCCCAAATGTTAATCAGCTGATGAATGGATAAAGATGTGGTATATATATACAGTGGAATACTACTTGAAGATGAAAAAGAATGAAATCTTGCCATTACAACAACATGGATAAAACTAAAGGGTACTATGTTAAGCGAAGTAAGTCAGAGAAAAACATATCATATGATTTCACTCAAATGTGGAATTTGAAAAACTCAACAGATGAACATAGAGGAAGGGAAGGAAAAATAAGATAAAAACAGAAAGGGAGGCAAACCATAAAAGACTCTTAATTACAGAAAACAAACTAAGGGTTGCTTAAGAGGAGGTGGGTGGGGGAATGAGTTAAATGGGTGATGGACATTAAGGAGGGCATCTTTCAGGATGAGCAATGGGTGTCATATGTAAGATGAATCACTGGGTTGTACTCCTAAAGCCAAGACTGTTAGTTAACTAACACTGTATGTTAACTAACTTGAATTAAAATAAAAAACAAAAACCCAAAGTGGAACTAATAAGCAATTATACCAAGGTTGCAGGAAATAGGATTAATATGCAAAAATCAATGGTTTTCCTATATACCAGCAATAAATAAGTGGAATTTGAAGTTAAAAACACATACTATTTACATTTACACCCCCCCCAATGAAATACTTAGGTATAAATCTGACAAAATATATGCAAGATTTATATGAGGAAAACCATAAAACTCTGATGACAGAAATCAAAGAACTAAAAAATGGAAACACTTTCCATGTTCACGTATAGGAACCCTAAATACTAATCTTCCTCAACTCATGATGAGGTTATGTCCCCAAAAAAACCATGGTAAGTTGAAAATATAATTCAAAAACACATTTGATACATCTAGCCTACTAAACATTATTGCTTAGCCTTGCCTACCTTAAACATGCTCAGAACACAAGCCTACAGCTGGGCAAAAATCATCTAACACAAAGCCCATTTTATAATTAAAGTGTTAAATATTGGGGCACCTGTGGCTCAGTAGGTTAAGCGTCAGACTTTCAATTTCAACTCAGGTCATGATCTCACACATTCAAGAGCTAAAGCCCCACATTGGGCTCCATGCTGATGGTGCAGAGCCTGCTTGGGATTCTCTCTCTCTGCCCTTCCCCACTCTCTCTCTCTCTCTCACAGAATAAATAAATTTTTAAAAAAATAAAGTGCTGAATATCTCATATAATTTGTTGAATTATTTGTATTTCGCTGAAAGTGAAAAACAAAATGGCTGTTTTGTACAGAATGATTTTAAGTGTATTGGTTGTTTACGCTCATGATCTCACAGCTGACTAGGTGCTGCAGCTCACTGCCATTGCCCAGCATCACAAAAGAGTATTGTAGTGGATATCACTAGCCAGGGAAAAGATCAAAATTCAAAATCGGGAGTATAATTTGTACTAAATGTGTATCACTTTTCCACCACCATGAAGTTGAAAAAATCTAAGTCGAAGTATCATAACTTGGGGATCATCTGTATTGCCAAGATGTCAGTTCTTCCCAATTTGTTTCAACATACTCAATGTAATCCCAATCAAAATCCCAGAAAATTATTCTGTGGTTATCAACAAACTGATTATAAGTTTTATATGGAGAAGTAAAAGATTCAAGATAGCCAATGCAATACTGAAGAAGAAAAATGTAGGACTGACACTGACCTCAAGATTTGCTATAAAACTACAGTAACGAAGATACTGTGCTATTGGTGATGGGACAAATTGATCATAAACCTAAATATAAAATGCGAAATTATGAAACTCCTACAAGATAATCTGGGAAAATCTACATGAACTTGTGTATGGTGAGGACTTTCTAGATACAAAACCAAAGGCAACATCCATGAAAAAAAATTTGATTAAGTTGGACTTCATTAAAATTCAAAACTTCTTCTCTGCAAAAGACACTATAAAAAAAAGAAGAGTAAAGGAAAATATTTGTAAAAACATTAACTGATAAAAGACTGTTATCAAAAATATACAAACACACTTAAAACTCAACAAGGAAACCCAATTAAAGAATGAGGAAAACACCTGAACAGACACACCTGACGAAAGATATACAGATGGCAAATAAACATATAAGATGCTCCACAACATAACATCAGGGAAACACAAATTAAAATAACGGTGAGAAAAAAAAATAAAATAAAATAACAATGAGATACCACTATATACCTATTACAATGATCAAAATCTGTAATTCTAAGAATACCAAATGCTAGAGAGGGTATGAAGCAAAAAGAACTCTCATTCTTTGCTAGTAGGGATACAAAATGGTACAGCCACTTTATAAGACAGTTTGGTAGTTTGTTACAAAACTAAAAATACTTTTACAACAGGGTCCAATAATCACACTTCTTGGTATTTATCTAAAGGAATTGAAAACTTATATCCACACAATAACCTGCACATAGACGTTTACAGTAGCTTTATTCATTAATTGCCAAAACGTGGAAACAATCAAGACATCCCTCTGTAAATGAATGAATAAACTGGTACACAAAATAATGGAATATCCAGCGATAAAACGAGATGAGCTATCCAGCAATAAATTACTAAGTGAAAGAAGTCAATCTGAAGAAACTACATACTGCATGATTCTAACTATCTGACATTCTGGAAAAAGCAAAACCATGGAGACTATAAAAAGATCAATGATTGCTGGGAGCTAAGAAGGAGAAGCGCGTGCATGCGCGCACTCACACTCACACTCACACACACACACTCACACACACACACACACACACACACACACACACGACACCCAAAAAAAAAAAAAAAGTGGGAGCGCTCACATTACCTGTTTTCAAGACTGACATAAAAATGTATTATGCGGAGCTCCTGGGTGGCTCAGTCGGTTAAGCATCTGACTTCGGCTTAGAGCATGATCTCATGATTTGTGGATTCGAGCCCCATATCGGGCTCTGTGCTGACAGCTCAGAGCCTGGAGCCTGCTTCAGATTCTGTATCTCCCTCTCTCTCTGACCCTCCCCTACTTACTCTATGTCTCTCTCTCAGAAATAAATAAAACATTTAAAAAAACATATTATGCAATATTAGCAAAATGACAGACACACAGATCAGTGGAACAAAATAACATATCTAGAAATAGACCCACACATATATGGTCAATTAATTTGTGGCACTGATGTAAAACCGGTTCAAGGAAAAAAAAAAAAAACAGGCTTTTCAGCAAACAGTACTAGAATTATTATTATTAAAGAATGAGGGGAAAGGGCTAACTACAAAGGAGCAGGAGAGAAATTTGTTTTTTAGGCTATGAAACAATTCTATACCGATCTGGGCAAGATGGCAGAGAAGTAGTAAGCTCCATGCATTTCGTTTGCCCCCATCTCTCAGAGAAAGCCTGAAGCCATAGGACACTGAGCCGCAAGAGTTTGGGAAGAGAAAGAGACAGAGTACATTAGGAAGACAACCTCAGAAGTGCATGAGTGCGACTGGAGAAGATAAAAGGGGACCAGGACCAGAGACACGATGGGAGAGGAGGGAGCCCTCCCTTGCCGGGAGCTACGTTGACTTGAGGGGAAAAGAAAGAGCGGCTGAAACTGCTCATAGAACTGTACCTGGAGAAGAGAAATACCTCGGCTCGGATGGAAACTGTTCTTAGTTCTATCTGGGGTGCTGACATTGAACTGGGTGCTCCCGGTCCCAGGCGGCATCAAGAAAAACTGCTCCACTGCCCTTCCGGCTCAACTCCCAGCAGCGGGGAAGCGTCCGACCTGTGGGACTGTGTATCGGGGAGTATCAATAAAGCACCTGGACTGAGACCTGGAAACAAGGCAAGGCTTGGAACATAGAACGTGGCCGAACTTAGCTGCACCCGAGGCACAGGGAGATCCGACCCAAGGGAGTGATTTGCGGCTCTTGGTTCCATAGGGGACTGGAACACTGCCATTTTGCTCCGCACAACCACCAAGGCGGGACCTCAGGAAGCGGCTGGCAGGAACACAGTGAAGGCTAAGGCCTGCCAACACCAAACCACGTCCATTCCCCCTAGACAGCTGTTTTTTTTTGTTTTGTTTTGTTTTTTACCAGAACCAGGGGCAAGACCATGGATGCACCGCCATAATTAATTCTAGATCAATTCTTTCTGCTCAGATATATTTTCCCTTGTCTCAATCGTATCCCTCCCTTCATATGGACTGGGCGCTCAGGTCATTGGTTTCCTTAAACAGTCACATTTAATCCATTCTCTAGAAGTATATTCAACACCTCTACCGCTACCTCTCTATCTCTCTCTCTCTAGAGTCATCGGACTATATAGTTTCTCTGAATAACATTATCTTCATTTCTTTCTCTTTGGCTCCTACCGTATTCTCTTCTTTCTCTCTCTGAATTGAACCTCTTAGTCTCTCTGCCTGGTCATTGTCCACTTTCACTTTTTCACTGCCCTGTCATTTCTCTCTTTGTTATGCTCTTGCATCAGCACTGCATACACCTAGCTATTTCTTTTTAGCTGGGAATTCTGATTTCATGAATAAAGACTGTTGTCTGTCTTCTGGGTTTTTTCTTTTTTCTTTTTTTTTCTTTTTTATTGATTTTTATTTTATTATTTCTCTTCCCTCCTTCCTCTTTTTTTTTGTCCCTTCCTTTTTTTCTATTTCTTTTTCCTTTTCAGTTTGTGTGTTCATTGAACTAGTCTGTGCGTTTGCATACCTTTGTTCCCCATGTGTTTGCCTGTCTGTTTTCTCTTCCAGGGCTACCTCAATAAACAAGCCAGATAAACATGGTGGAGAGTCCCAAATCCCACTACAGGTAGGGAAATAAAATAACCAAAGTCTCAACAAGAGAAAACAAGAGACACCATTAAAAGAACACTTCCTGAACGGACAGGCCCTAGACAGTCAATGAGCCTCCCTTAATATAGCAGTACTCGCAGGTGCAGAGCACATAACAACCTTTGAAAACAAACAAGAGACAGAAAGCTAGCCAAAATGACATTATGAAAGAACTCTCCTCTAAAGAAATTCCAGGAAGAAATCACAGCTAAAGAGCGGATTAAAGCAGATATAAGCAACATAACTGAACAAGGTTTTAGAACAACAGTCATGAATTAATTGCTGGACTTCAAAAAGCATGGCAGACATCAAAGAAGCTATTACTACAAAGACTATGGAGCTTAAAAATACTTGTGATGAATTAAAAACTGCTATAAATGAGATGCATAATAAAATGGAGGTGTCCAATGCACAGAGTGAAGAGGCAGAGAGGAGAATAGGTGAATTAGAACACAATTATAAAAAAAGAAGAAGCCGTGAAAACAAGAGATAAACTGATCCAGGAACATGAAAGGAGAGTTTGAGAGCTGAGAGATACAACCAAATGGAACAATATCCGTATCATAGGAATTCCATAAGAGGAAGAGAGGGAAAGGCGCTGATGAGTACTTGAACAAATTATCGCTGAGAACGTCCCCAATCTGAGGAAGGACACAGACACGGAAATCCAAGAGGCACGGAACTCCCCTCACATGTAACTTGAATCGATCTTCTGCATGACATATCATAGTGAAACTGGCAAAAGATAAGGACAAAAAGAGAATTCTAAAAGCAGCTAGGGATAAAAGGGCCCTAACATACAAAGGGAAACCTATCAGTGGTGACAGACCTATCTACTGAAACTTGCAAGGCCAGAAAGGGATGGCAAGAAATTTTCAATGTAATGAACAGAAAAAATATGCAGCCAAGAATCCTCTATCCAGCAAGTCTGTCATTCACAATAGAAGGAAAGATAAAAGTTTTCCCTAATAAAAAAATTGAAAGAATTCATCACTACTAAACCAGCCCTACAAGAAATCCTAAGGGGGACTCTATGAGGGAAATGTTGCAAAGAACACAAGGTACCAGAGACACCACCACAAGCAGGAATCCTACAGAGTACACACTGACTCTAAACCAATATTTTTCAATAAGAACACTGAATGTAAATGGAATAAATGTCCCAATCAAAAGACATAGGGTAGCATAATGGATAAAAAACCAAAATCCATCTATTTGTGTCTACAAGAGACTCATTTTAGACCTGAGGACACTTTCAGCTTAAAAGTAAGAGGATGGAAAAATATCTATCATTCAACTGGAAGTCAACAGAAAGCTGGAGTAGCCATACTCATATCAGATCAATGGGACTTTAAAGTAAAGGCAGTAACAAGAGATAAAGAAGGACACTATATAATAATTACAGGGTCCATCATCATGAAGAGCTAACAATTATAAATGTCTATGTACCAAATATGGAAGCAACCAAATACATAAAACAATCACACACAGAAACAATCTTATGGATAAGAATGTGCTAACTACATGGGACTTTAATACTCCACTTACAGCAATGGATAGATCAACTAGATAGAAAATCACTAAAGACACAATGGACTTGAATGACACATACGACCAGATGGATTTGACAGATATATTTAGAACTCTACATCCTGAGGCCAGGGAATTCACTTTCTTCGCAAGTGCGCATGGCACATTCTCCAAGATAGATCACATACTGGGAAGTAAAGCAGCCCTCAATAAATATAAAAGAACTGAGTTCATACCATGCACACTCTCAGATCATAATGCTTTGAAACTTGAAATCAATCACAGGAAAAGTCTGGAAAATCTCCAAAAACATGGAGGGTAAAGAACACTCTACTAAAGAATGAATAGGCCAATCAGGCAATTATACAAGAAATTAAAAACTATATGGAAACAAATGAAAATGAAAATACAACTATCCAAACTCTTTGGGATGCAGCAAAGGCAATTCTAAGAGGAAAGTACATTGCACTCCAGGTATATGTCAAGAAACTAGAAAAAGCACAAATATAAAATCTAACAGCACACCTAAAGGAACTAGAAGCAGAGCACCAAGAACACCCTAACCCAACAAAAGAAGAAAAATAATAAACATTAGGGCAGAAAGAAACAATATAGAATCCAAAAAAAACAAAAAACAAAAAAACCCAGTAGAACGGATCAATGAAACCAAGAGTTGGTATTTTAAAAAAATAAACAAAATTGACAAACCTCTAGCCAAGCTTCTCAAAAAGAAAAGAGAGAGCACCCAAATAGATAAAATCATGAATAAAAATGGATGTATTACAACCAAGCCCTCAGAAATGAAGGCAATCATCAGGGAATACTATGAAAAATTATATGCCAACAAATGCACAACTTAGAATAAATGCACAGATTCCTAAACACACACACACTACCAAAATTCACAGAGAAAGAGATAGAAAATTCAAACAGACCCATAACTAGTGAAGAAATTGAAACAATTATCCAAACTCTCCCAACAAATAAGAGCCCTGGCCCAGATGGCTTCCCTGGGGAATCCTACCAGACATTTAAATCACAGTTAATACCCATTCTTCTAAAGCTATTCCAAAAAAGAGAAAGTGAAGGAAAACTTCCAGACCTATTCTATGAAGCCAGCATCACTTTGATTCCCAAGCCACACAGAGACCCAGCAAAAAAAAGAGAACTACAGGCCAATATCCTTGATGAATACAGATGCAAAAATCCTCAACAAGATCCTTCCACATCGAATTCAATAGCACATAAAAAGAAAGATCCACCAAGATCAAGTGGGATTCATTCCTGGGTTACAGGGCTGGTTCAATATTCTCAAATCAATCAATGTGTTACATCACATTAACAAAAAAACGATAAAAACCATATGATCCTGTCGATAGATGCAGAAAAAGCATTTGACAAAATACAGCATTCCTTCTTTAATCAAGACCCTTGAGAAAGTCAGGATAGAAGGAACTTACTTAAACATCATAAAAGCCACCTATGAGAAGCCCTCAGCTAACATCATCCTCCATGGGGAAAAACTGAGAGCTTTCCCCCTGAGAACAGGAACACGACAGGGATGTCCACTCTCACCACTATTGTTTCACATAGTGCTGGAAGTCCTAGCATCAGCCATCAGACAAGAAAAGGAAATCAAAGGCATCAGAAGTGGCAAAGAAGAAGTCAAACTTTCACTCATCGCAGATGACATGATACTCTATATAGAAAACCCAACAGACTCCACCAGAAGCCTACTAGAACTGATCCATGAATTCAGCCAAGTTGCAGGGTACAAAATCAATGTACAGAAATCGGTTGCATTTCGATACACCAAAAATGAAGCAACAGAAAGAGAAATCAAGAAACTGATCCCATTCACAGTTGGACAAAAGACCATAAAATACCTAGGAATAAACCTAACCAAAGATGTAAAAGATCTGTATCATGAAAACTATAGAAAACTTATGAAGGAAATTGAAGAAGACAGAATGAAATGGAAAAACATTCCATGCTCACAGATAGGAAGAATAAATATTGTTAAAATATCATTACTACCCAAAGAAATCTAGACATTCAATGCAATCCCCATCAAAATTAAACCAGCATTCTTTACAAAAGTAAAACAAACTATCCTAAAATTTGTATGGAAACACAAAAGACCCCAAATAGCCAAAGTAATACTGAAGAAGAAAACCAAAACAGGAGGCATCACCATCCCAGCCTTTAGCCTCCACTACAAAGCTGTCATCATCAAGACAGTATGGTATTGGCACAAAAGCAGACACATAGACCAATGGAACAGAATAGAGAACTCGGAATTCGACCCACAAACGTACGGCCCACTAATCTTTGACAAACTGGGAAAGAGTATCCAATGGAAAAAGACAGACTCTTTAACCGATGGTTTGGGGAGAACTGGAAAGTAACGTGGATAAGAATGAAACTAGATCACTTTCTTACACCATACACAAAAATAAATTCAAAATGGATGAAGGACCTGAATGTGAGGCAGGAAACCATCAAAACCCTAGAGGAGAAAGCAGGAAATAACCTCCTTGACCTCAACCGCAGCAACTTCTTACTTGACACATCCCCAAAGGCAAGGGAATCAAGAACAAAAATGAACTATTGGGACCTCATCAAGATAATAAGCTTCTGCACGGCAAGGGAAACAATCAATAAAACTAATAGGCAACTGACAGAATGGGAAAAGATAGCTGGAAATGACATATCAGATAAAGGGCTAGTATCCAAAATCTATAAGGAACTCACCAAACTGTACCCAAAAAACAATCCAGTGAAGAAATGGGCAGAAGACATGAATGGACACTTTTCCAAAGAGGACACCCAGATGGCCAATATACACATGAAATGATACTCAGCGTCACTCCTCATCAAGGAAATACAAATCAAAACTGCCGGGAGCCGCACCGGCCTCTCTGGATGGCAATCACAGCAAGGAAGTGGCAATGTTTGCAGCTCCTGCCATGAGAAATGAAAACTGGTATCTCCTTCTGCTACTATTGGCTCATGTTGGATATAAGCCTGCTGGTATTGACCAGGCCTCACAATATTCCATATCAGACCCATATTCTGAATACAGATACCTCATAAGGAAAAGCATATTCCTGCCTTTACAAAAGAGATTTTAGATGAAAGCTCTGTGGGGAAGATTGTTAAAAGGCTCTTCCTATGGGCGTTGCAGATCCGAGACTTAGGGGGTTAAGAACACAAGAATTACAATTGAGCCTGGCCCTGCGACCAAGGGCCTATTTTGGGGTTAAGAGCAAAACATAGTTACCACATGTATCTTTGCTAATTGGTGAAACATAACAGTCCCTTCCTCAAGGCCTACTTTCCACAAATACCCTCTCTTACACTGGCAGCTGGGATGAGGATAGATAAGAGTAGCTAAAACATAACCCAGGGGCAAAAGACTGACCCATTCAGGG